>NC_089849.1:21978476-22278476 GCF_035609145.1 Eleutherodactylus coqui | reverse complement strand
ATTGGCCATCTTGGATGGCCAAAAACAGGACCTGGAACTGGAGCATCAGAGGGACGGCAGAGAAGAACAACTGCAGGTAATATACCCCCACGATCTCTGCGGTCCAAGAACAGTTTTGTCCCAAAACCTGAGAGTTGCTTTCATTTGACCAGAAGTCAAAGGAAAGATACCCTATTGTTACTCAACTTTTGTGGGGTCATGACAAGTTTTCATTGACTGCTACACAACAGTCCTATGTTGGCGGCATAGAGGATCACAGTGGTATTGTTTCTCCTTGTGGAGAGCGCCAAGTAGGCATAGGGAGACGTAAAGGCCATGCAGCCTCTCTATAAGTCGATGCCCATCCTTCTAACAGGCCTTGCAACATGACTGAGGATATAAGCCAAACCAGAGTCTTCTCCATAAGGAAAAGATAACCATGTACAGACTTGTGTGTTTCCGTAATCAGCTGATAAGCGGGGGCCCCAAGGGCAGACCCCTGTTGGTCAAATGCTACGGTCAGGTTATCTATAGTTCAGTCCTGGAAGAACCCTCTAAGGATGCGTTTATACGTAGCGGAAATGCAGCACTTTTTCTGAAGCAGAAACCTGCAGATTTTCTACTGTCACTGCATTGTAACTCCAACCTGTGGTTTTGCTGCAGAAATTCTTAAAAAAAAACGATAGCATTTTCGCGACGTGTCAGTTGTTTGAGGTTTTTTCCTTGCCTATGGGTTTACACTGAGCCATGTTAGCCTCTAAAATGCACATTTTGAATGGCTGAAATTGCCTTTTGGAATTACTATGTAAAACGTAACATTATGTTGGAGTTGTACAGTAATTTATGCACACCACTCTTAGGTCATTGACATAGGTTACTAGATAATTGCTACTTGCCTCCATGGTATGAATTGACCCTTTGCCACCCATATGACTGGGTGATTATGATACCCAGCGTGAGATCTACTTCTGGGCCGTCCCTCGCCCATAAAGAAAGGAATAATTGTGGGATTTGCGAACATGAACTCAACAGCCGCATAAAAGGAACGCTTTACATCTTGTCGGAGATCAACGCTAGATAAGATAATTTGTACTTCATGGATCACGGGGAGAACACCAGCCGGGCAGGGGCGCAACTGTTGGGTGAGGTTTGTGGAGAACCAACCTTCATACTTTCATTGTGTACAGCTTTAGGGACCTTTCACAGAATTACACCACAAGACGCAGCTGCAGAATTCCACAGGTCTGCCTGCAAATTTTGATGCAGAATTGCAGGCTGATTTTAAGCCATTTTCAATTCCGCATCGAAATCCGCAGGTAGCCGGTGGATTTTGGGACAGAATTTACAGTAGCTTGTGGTGCGTCGTGTGACCTATTCCATCCCGTGTGGAAGGTCCTTAAAAGGAACTTCTAGGTCCAACATTCTTGTAGTGGTATTCTGAGCATTTACTATTGATCAGCAAGGGTCACCGCTTGGGATTCCCCCACTAATCAATTGATACTCCACTCCACTGTAATTGTAGCAGGGACGGACGCCGAATCAGTGGTCAGAGACGGAAGTTATATAGGAAGGCTTCACTCCCATTGAAATCAATAGGAGTTATGCCTTCCATTGTGGTCAGAGCTGTAATAGAAGACATTGCTCCCACTGATTTCAATGGGAGTGATGCCTTTCTATTACACTTTCAGCCCTAGCCACTAATGCCGACATCCAGCTCCGCTGCACAGATAGTAGTGAAGGATCAGCTGATCAACGGTGATCTCAATTGGTGGACCTTCAGGCAATCAACTATTGATGAAGTATCATTAAGAGAGATTATCAATAGTAAATGGCTGGAATAACCCTTTAATATATCCTTATAGGTCATGTCTACTTTACATGCTCTACAGCCAGACCTCTGTGGTGAAAGTACATAGGTGCACATCTGGAGCCTTATAGTGAATGTAGCTTGCCAAAGTCTATAGAAAGTGTTCAGTAAGGCCCAATGTCCACGGGCGGATTTGAGTTACGGAATCAGCGCAGAAGATCCATAATTCAAGCTGCCCATAGGGAAGCATGGGCGTCCGCAGATTAATTAAGGCATGCAGACTTGTTTTACAGATCTTTGGGTCCAGAAAAGAAATCAGAGCATGCTCCATTTTAGCGTGGACAGCTTCCATCGAAGTCAACGGAAGCCGTCTGATTCACGGCCCGTCTGCAGCTGCGGGCACTCACGTGCAAATTCCGACCCACCCGTGGACATGAGACCTGAGAGCTTATTCACAGGAGCATATATCGGCCGCCGTAATATACTCTACTATGTGAGCTGTCTTACCCTTTCCCTCCCCCTCGCTGGCTGGCTGCGGACAGGGGGCGGACAGGGGCTTAGCTCCGCCCCCTCCCATTGCAAAGAGCCAGAGGGGAGGAGAGAGTAAGAGACCCGGCAAGGGGGAGTGAAGGGGGAAGACAGCTCAGATAGTAGCGTATATCGGCCGGCTGTGAAAACGCTGGCCGATATACCCTCCTGTGAATAAGCCCTAAATGTCATCTGACAGCAGATAAAAGCTGGCGAATCAACAATGGTGTGTTCTTAAAATAGTCCGTAAAATGCCAGATTAATGGATGTATCACATGCTATCTGACTAAATAGCGCATAATGAGCAGAGTTCAACTCTCTAACGCAGTAGCATATGGATAACTGTCTCATTAGCTTGACAAGGATTAATATATTTCTTCAGATGAACTACGGTCGCATGGAGAACATCTACCAATAATGACATAAATTAAGGATCGTTCACGCGATTACCGTAATTACCGTAACTTAAAGAGAGTCAGTCAATAAAGGACGTTAATAGACTGGAGAAGCCAGGAGGGTTGAGGAAAATGTCATTACATATGCTTAATGTACATAAAAGCTTGTGCTTTATAAGCCTCATATTGGCGCTGTGCAGAGAATTCCAAAAATGTAATTGAATTCCTATTGACAAATATCATCCAGTTATATGGGAAGAATGTACGGCTGAAGGACATTTAGGGACTGAGGCCTCATGGAATCTGAGGGGTTAATGTTAAGTTATTGGGGTATGGGTTTGTATGTCCAGGCCTGGGGGGGGGAATACTTAATCAGTGACTACTAAGTTCATTTCAGGGTCATCTGTCAACAGTTGGAAAATGTCAGAGGTTACTGGGGGAGAAGCCCTGGAGATGGATGGTGATTGGGCAATGGAAAAAGGCGGTATCCAATCAGGAGACTCTTCCCTGAGGTGTTCTGACCCAGCAGCCAGTGATGATTGGTGGACGTGAAAAGTGGGAGGGAGTTGGAGCTATTATAAGGAGGTGCTGAACGGACAGGACCTCAGTGTTCTCACAGCAACACAAGATTGTCCCGCCCGCCCCCCATCCTTTTTACGTGGAGGATTGTCGCCTGCCCTCTGCAGGTGGGCATAAAGGAGTAGGAAGACTTGGTTACTTGGTGGCAGACTTGAGGACTAAGTCTACGTGTTATGTTATATACGGGGTTTATAGTTGTTGCTGTTAATAGGTAACCCCATTTAAAATAAATGCCGCGGCCTTTTAAACCCATGCTTGGACTCTGTGTGACTTATTTCAGGTATCAAGAGTTAAATGGAGCCTAAGATTCCATGAATCTTCCAGAATAATCCACCGAAAACTAAGCAGAGATTAGAGTGGATTTTGTACGGCAACCAATTATTTGCTCTTAACCTGTACATTAATCATAGTGCAGGCTGTAGGACACTGGCGTACCACTAGGGGTTGCAATGGCAACCTGGCCCCTTGGCTTGGGGGGCCCCTCATCACAGACCACACAAAACTACAGCACGGGGCAGCAAGCAGGGAGCAGTAAGTGAAATCCGAGCAGGAAGACCTTCCTAATCAATGACTGATTCCTTCATCAGACTGAAGTGAAAGCTCATTGGTTGTTTCACTGATCAGTCAGAGCTTCCATCACTGATTGGTCGGTGACACCTGGTTGAGGAGGTTTTAGATGGAAATAGTATTGGTGGCCTATCATCAGGATAGGTTATCAATAGTTGATTGTCCAGGGTCTGTCGCCTTGGACCCCGACCGATCAGCTGTGCAGGTGCAATCTGTCAGTGCTGTAATGACACAGAGGTCAGAGCGGAAGTCTCTACGCCGACCTCTGTGTAGTGGCCAGTGCTTGTAACTGCGTATCATACTCTGCCAGTAGAGCGTACGGGCTGTAGTGTGTAAAACGCTACATGAGACTCGCACATTTTACGCATATGGCCATGGTCATGAGCCCTAAGAGAAGTTGGAAGGGGGAGCCCAAGATGAACTTTTGCACCCGGGCCCATGAGCATTTAACTACGCCCGTGCTGGAGAGCTTCCAGTTCTTATATGGCAATTCAAAAAGTTCCTGAGTTCTGGTGAGCATCACTGAGTTACAAGACCTGAGGACTGTGTCATCCAGCCTATTCGTAGAGCTCGACCACTCTAGGATATCTGGTTGGAAGTCCTAGACTTGTCCAGCTAGATGCTGAGTCATAGTAGGCATTCCGTAAAAGATTCCGTTTGTCACCCTTGCCCCGTATCTAAATGTCCTTGCCAAGGCAAAGTGGCATGTTGGCACCTCCCTCCATAGTTTATGCCCAGCAAATCCCATTGGATAGCAGGTATAAAAAAAAAAAAACATTCACCGCTCTACATCAGCAGGGATATTTCAATGAATGCCTTAACCACCCTAGACCACCAGGGACATTACTGTAAATACCGGGAATAAAATTTATTTACCTATAAACCACCATCAGAATTATTATCATCAACCCCCTGACCACCATGGACTACATAACAATCAGATTTAACCTTAAAATCACCCTGGATCACCAAGGATGGAACTATAAATACCAAGAATGGAATGTATTAACCTATAAATTACCATCAGAAATAGTATCATTTACCTCTGAACCACTATGACTATTAGATTTAACCCTAAAGTCACCATGGGCCACCAGGAGCGTTACTATAACCACCAGAAATGAAATGCATTAACCTCTAAAAAAGCAGAAATATTGTCATTAAGCCCTGAACTAGCCTAGACCACCATGGCTAATAGATTTAACCCCCAAATCACCCTGTTGAACTATGAATTATATGAACTAACCCCTATACTATCATGTATCTCTAAGCTACCACAGGAGCATTTATCATTAACCCTCATATAACACCTCAATTGCTAGAGCTATTAAGTGATAGAAAAAAGAAGAGCACAACATTTGTGCATTAGTGGGTGTTTATAATTGTAGACAGCATTGCTTTTAACCCTTTCCAATCCACTGTCTGACGTCTTCCTACATTCTGATTGAAGCTTGTAGAGCTCCAATGTCAGAAGACGTCCGACAGGGTATTCTTACCGTCTATTGCTAGCCACTCTGCTGTCGGAGCCTCTCTGTTGTGCACACACTGACTTTAGCCAGCAGATGGCACTGTTGTATAACAGCAAAAAGAGAAAGCCTTTTAGGAAACCCTGAATCCAACATTGGATTGGAAAGGGTTAAAGGGGTGGTCTCGCGAAATCAAGTGGGGGTATACACTTCTGTATGGCCATATTAATGCACTTTGTAATATACATCGTGCATTAAATATGAGCCATACAGAAGTTATTCACTTACCTGCTCCGTTGCTAGCGTCCTCGTCTCCATGGTTCCGTCTAAATTCGCTGGCAGCTTGCTTTTTTAGACGCGCTTGCGCAGTCCGGTCTTCTCCTTTCAGCACGAGCCGCTTCAGTGTGCTCCCCGCTACAGCTCTTCTGCGCATGCGCAGACGAGCTGTCACTGCTCGGGAGCGCGCTGGAGCGGCCATTCTGTACCATCCTCTGTTAGAGGAAGGTGCAGAGCTGCCGAGCTGTCCGGAGAAGCCGCCCAGCTGTCCCGCCGTCCAGCTGTCCCGCCGTCCTGGTAAGTGATGGGCTGGGGGGGCTGTCGCTGCGATGGGGGGGGCTGTCGCTGCGATGGGGGGGCTGCCGCTGTGCCCGGGGGGGGCTGCCGCTGCGATGGGGAGGGCTGTCGCTGTGATGGGGGGGCTGTCGCTGCGATGGGGGGGCTGCCGCTGTGCCGGAGGGGGCTGCCGCTGCGATGGGGGGGGCTGTCGCTGTGCCGGGGGGGGGCTGCCGCTGTGCCGGGGGGGGGGCTGCGCCGGTTACCTGCTGCCTGGCGGTGGGTGACTGGTCGGCCGCGTTCAATCCAGGGGTCCGGTCGGCGGCTGCGGGGCGTCTGGTTGTCAGGGAGACACAGCTGGTAGCGTCTCGGGAGCGCTCACGTCGGGCTACAGCAAGCGAAGGGAAAAGAGCTGGCGGCCATCTTGGGAAAATTTTTATAAGTTGCTGAAACGCTGGAACGGTAAGTACAAACCAGCTAGAAAAGTCATTTACAGGGGGGCTTAGTAATGTGTGCTTAATTAGGGGGACTGGGCAAAAAAAAAAATCCACTCCTGCCTCGAGACATCTCCTTTAAGGCAACCTCCTATAGCAACAGCTCTATGTTAAATAGGCTATGACTTCTGTACGTTACAATATATTATCTCCCCCATGTGCACACATCACATGAAACACTGTACAGTATAATATCTTTTATATTACAGGTTTTACAGATTATCGCACAGCTGGGAATTTACTATTTTTGCTTCCAAGACCTGTAAAAACAAGAGATAATTAGACAAGGCTTATCCTAGACTTCATATAACCCAGCTATGTAAATTTACACAACCTCGAGAATGTCATTCTGACGACTATGGGGAAAAATACATCTGCTCAGTGTTTAGCTTGGAATTAGCTGGAAATAGATCTGAAAGGAAAAAATCGGATGCTATAAATGATCCGGTGTTCCTGCGCAGTGCATGCTGGTCTCAGACATTGCTATGCACTCTTTCTTGGTCAACTTCCAAAAGCATTGTCTTCTGCTGGACCAAGGGTTGATAGACGGCCAGTAAACCATCGGCCCGACCAGTAATCTGTGCAGAAAGTCAGTGGCGGTATTTATTTTTTACTGGCCCTATTAGCTCTGGCCGGGCAGCAACCATTGCCCTCACAGAGAGGCCTGGACTCCTCCCCCCGGCATTTGCATTTAGGATGCCGCCCACTCACACAGGGTCCAGGACTCTTCACCCCCGGTGTCCTCACTGCATACAGTACATTTATGAACACAGAGACGTCAGGAGGAGGAGCCCAGGGTTCTCTGAGTTTACAGCAGGTAGCATCCAGAACTGAGCATCAGATAAGTGACTGCCGGTCTGACCGCTTCCCAGCCTGAGTTTACACTGTAGGGGTAACTATTGCTGCTAGGGTCAGTATGGGGCTTCTATTATTACTGGGGCCACTGTGGGAACCACTATTACTACTGCGGTCACTAAAGAGGGCACTGCAGTTGCTAACAAGGGCACTATTACTACTGCGGCCGCTAACGGGGGCACTATTACTACTGGGGTTACTAACGGGGGGCACTATTACTACTGGGATCACTAACTGGGTCACTAACACTAATGGAACCACTAGCGGGGTCACTATTACTATTGAGGCCACTGAGGGGAAACAATTACTAGTTGGGGTAACTAGAATAATGGTGTTAAAAACATACATTGTGTTAAGCTATGCCCCAACCACACCACAAAACCATGCCCTCCTTACCTAGGCAGCTATTTTTTGGCAAAAAAGATGGCAACCTTAGCTGGAGAATTAGAAGTCATTGAGCCTGGGCCTGCTATAGTATCATATAGTGCTCCGATGAGCCATTTCAATTCATATTTCAGCCCTTTTTGTTGTCTGAGTAGGTTTGTACGATGTTTAAGTTGGTGGTACTTTGTGTTAAAGCAACATCCACATGATGCCAAGATCAAAGGTAAGTGACATACTGTACACAGCCCAGCTGGCCACATGATGTAAGAGAAAACATAATTCATCAGACCAGGCCACGTTCTTCTATTGCTCTATGGTCCAGTTTTGATACTTATGTGGCCATGTATTCTAACCATTTTTTAGTAGTGGACAGGGCTCAGCATGGACACTGATCAGTCTGCGACTATACAGCCTTATTCACACAAGCAATGATGCCCTGTGTGACCTGACACCTTTCTGTTATAGACAGCAGGAACTTCTCAGCAATTTGTCCTATAGTCACTCTTCTCTAGGATCAGACCAAATGGGCTAGCCTTCCACTCCCCATGTACATCAATGAGCCATTGGTGCTCATGACCCTGGCATTGTTTCACCGGTTGCCCTTCCTTAGACCACTTTTGGTAGGTACTAACCGCTACATACCAGGAACAGCCCACAGGACCTGCCGATTTGCTCCGACCCAGTCATCTAGCCACAACAATTTGGCCCTTGTCAAAGTCACTCAGCTCCTCACAACTGTCCATTTTTTGTGCTTCCAACACATGAACTTCAAGAACTGACTGGCCATTTAAAATATCTGATCCTGACAGGCCCCATGATCACAAGATAACCAATGCTATTCACTTCATCTGTTGGTTGTGTCAGTTTAATGGCTAGCAATAATTGTGAGGGTAGACAATTCTCTAGACCATCCACCAGTCATCCCATTGAAGAATGTCCTCCCTCTCCCAGCCTTAAATCACTAATAACTGGAAACAAGAACTTCACAGCAAATGGAGATAATATTGGATGAAACGAATGAAAGACAAGTCCTACTATGACCCATCAGACACAGGGCAGCTCTTCTTAGGAAGTCTGGTATAGAAATAGTTGAACAAGAACCAAAAGAAATATGCAAATAAAGGAATCGAGTGTGTGTTGTTCTGCTTCTCGTCGTGTCATTCAGACATTCCCATTATTATTAATTGGCGGCTCTTCTGGAGAATATTGAAGAACTGTCACTCACGGTAATGGCTGTTTGGTCTATTCTTCTGAAGAACGCCTTTTTTTCTCGGTAAATTGACACAGTCCTTTCAAATCATGAATCAGCTACATCTCTGGCTCATTCCTGCAGGGTTCTGTTTGATTCTACTCTTACTTTCATCTCTAGTTTTTGGTCTCTCTCTATGATGCGAATTATTTTAGAAGATGTCAGATATGGGGCAGCAGGTTCATCTCCACTGCTGCAGGATGTGTAATATGAGAGATCTCCTAGAGAATGTATTAGGGCTCATGTCCACGGGGAAAATAGGATTTAGGATCCGCAGCGGATTTCCTGCACGCGGATCCGCACCCCATAGGGATGCATTGACCACCCGCGGGTAGATAAATACCCGCGGATCGTCAATAAAAGGCATTTAAAAAAAAATGGAGCATGAAAAAATCTGGACCATGCTCCATTTTCATGCGGGTCTCCCGCGGGGACGGCTCCCGCGGGCTTCTATTGAAGCCTATGGAAGCCGTCCGGATCCGCGGGAGACCTAAAATAGGAATTTAAAGCATTTACTCACCCGCAGCGGGCCGCGAAGCTCTGCTCTTCCTCACGGCCGCATCTCCCTTGCTTCGGCTCGGCGGATGTGCCCGGCGCATGCGCGCGGCACGTCGACGACGTGCCGCCGGCGTCAGGAATTCATCCGCCGGCCGAAAATGAAGATCCGGCCATGAGGAACAGCTGACCTTCGCCGCCCGCTACGGATAGGTAAATGCTTTTAAATTTCTATTTTCAGCGCTCATGTCCGCGGGGCAGGAGGGACCCGCTGCAGATTCTCCATATAGAATCTGCAGCGGATCTGATTTTCCCCGTGGACATGAGGCCTTAGAATAGGATTTCACGGACGGATTTTTTTTGCAAGGTAAGCAATATGTTCTTAATGATAGCTCATGAATTAAAGGGGAACTAACTTTTCAGACAACTGTTCATCTAGTAGTTTGTGTTGTTTTCATCATTTCTCTATTATAATTGCATTAAAAATTGTGTTGCTTTACTATTGTAAATCGCGTTTGAAGAGACTGCCACTAGGGGTCTTCCTTCCAACTTCTCTGCAATCCACTCTCTGTTGTTAGGTACAGAGCTTCCTTAGTAACTAGGACACAGGGACATTTCCATAGCGACATGGGGAGGGACTATTTTCATAGGCAGCTGCACAGGTAGAGGCTGGTACGTCTTATAACAATCTCCACAATCTCTGCCTTTCTGGCTTTTACCCCATGTGGGTGTGTGTTTGTGTGCACACATTACTCACACATTATAGTGGGTTTATTACCATTTGGCCAGAATGTCTCAGAATGCTTGATCATCCTGGGAAAGCAGAGGGGCAGGAATTCAGATACTGCCTCCCATCTGATTGGACCTGAGACTGTGCAATGCAGCATGGGAAGTGAGGGAAAGGAAGTCAGGACAGTGAACTGCTAGGAGAATACCAGACTTGATACATGCCCCTCCCTGAAAGTGGATTGCAACAGCAGAGCAACAGAAAAATGGAGAAGACCACCTGAAAATCAGAACTTACAGACATGAAACTGTGCAAACAGCAGCAATTGAGTGGGTAAGGAGAACCTGGAGTATTTTAGAAAATTGTTGAAAACTCGGGTACACTTTAAGTCTTTAGCGTTCTCATGGATGTCATCGTACCGGCTTGTAGGTTTTGCCTTATGTCTTTGGCCCTTAATTTACAGAAAAAAATAGAAAGCTAGAATCATTTTAGTAAGGTCCATCCTTGTCTATGGTGGGAAAGTCATGACCAATCTGCTCCTATGCTAAGTAAGGCCACTTGATCATAGTTACACCATACAAAGGGGTAATTGAAGCTCCTGGGCTCTAATGCAAAATCAGTCAAAGGGCCCTCCACCTTTAATACGCCATTTATAATGCCGATGTCTTCTGTGATACAGTAGCCTCTGAGCCTCAGTATTGCAAGGAATGTCAAGTGGCCTGAGGGACAGACCAACTGAGGATGAATTTCCATGACGGTAATTAGGCATTGTGAGGAATTACCTGTGGTGTACTAGCTGCAGATGTCCATGCCAAGTCAAGAGTGTGCCAGGCCTGCAGTCAAGGACTGATAAAAAGTTGGGATGAGAGAGTGTTCCTGAAAGTGAACTACAATAAGGCTACTGAGAAATTGACCCACAAATAGGGTGCAACAGTCTAAGGGCACATACTGCAGATGTAGAAAAGAAGGGGCGGAGCAAAGCCCGTCGGTAACGAAAAACAGTAACGCTATAGGTAGAAGAGGTGCTGCCTACCAGATAACACGCCACCTATGTGGGCATGAGTGAACAGATAAGTGAAACTAAATGGACTGGTGGTATAGGTGCAACACTATAAGCTTGAGGGCTCCTTCACACTGGCGATCACGATATCACTGCCAGAAAATCGACACAGAATTGCAATTGTGTCCTTGCGATTTTTTTGATCGTTAGCTATACTTTTTCTTGTGAAAAATCTTGCTTCGCTGCCGCCCGCAATTTTCTTGCATGATTGTATCACAAGATTTTTCAGCGAGAAAGTCAATAGGAGTTTCTAATGTTAACCCCTTCCTGCTCCATGACGTACCGGTACGTCATGGGAGGCGAGTACTTCGCGCAAAATGACGTACCGGTACGTCATCGGGATAGCGCGAGATCATGACTGACTTTGTGCTATCCCGCAGCGGGAGTCGGCTGTCAGTCACAGCCGGCGTCCCGCTGCAACAGCGGGGGGGCATCGGAGATGCGCCCCCCGCTGTTAACCCCTTCCCTGCCGCGATCTAAGTTAACCCCTTCCCTGCCGCACTCCCTCTGTGTCTCCGGCCGGCTCTCGCGATGTTATCGCGAGAGCCTGGCCTGTCATCATGGCAACAGGACGCCAGACACTGGCGTCCTGTATTGCAATTGCCTATGATAGCTGTATAAGCGATAAGGCGTGGCAGAGCAGTAGCTCTGCCATGCCTTATCACAGCGATCATAGGCACAGTGCTGCAAGTCCCTCAGAGGGACTCAAATAGTGTAAAAAAAAGAAAATATAAATGTAAAAAAAAACCTTTTTTTGTGCTTTTCTTTAGAGACGAGCGGGGAGATACTCGGCTAAGGCACTACTCACTCGAGTAGTTAGCCTTAGCAAGTATACTTGCTCATCTCTAGAAAGAACCCATTGGGAACCATGGGCTTCCCATACATGTATTTTGTAGCAATGATTTTGTAGCCCATGTGACAGAGGCCTTAAACCTAGTATGTGGCCAGCACATATTGAGCCAGGACAGAGGAAGCTACCATCACCACCACATCCAACTATTTGGTATATAGATTGTAGTTATTCTTCAGCACTTATATATTCCTAGCAAACAGTGTACCCACTAAAAGTGTTACTGAACTTTGTAACCATCATGCCTAAAGAACCTCTGCTTGAGTCAAATTGAACAAGTGATGCACAACACCCGTCTGTGACTGCTGTTTTGTGACCTTTAGCAACCTGTGGATAATTCTCTTAATTACATCATTTTGGTGCTGCAATCAGGGCATCACTGCTCAGACAGTACTCCCATGCGTATTACAACGTGGCGTAGTCGGCAGGATGTGCTGCTCAGACGGTCCTGGTGAATGCCAAGACTATTATGTTTGCATTAAATAAATATTGTATTTGATCTTGAATCTGCAATTAGTGATGGGTTTTTCTTTGCTTATGGCTTCATCTGATTTACGTTTTACCCTGGACTTATCATGATTTGCAACTTGCATATTACTTTGCAGCAAAGCACAAGCCTCCTTATGGTGGTGATCCCCTTGAGGACAGGCCAATTTTTTTTTCATTTTGCTTCCTTGCATTCCGGTGGTCATAATTAATTTATTTGACCTGGTTATACGAGGCTCTGTTTTTGTGGGATGAGTTGTACTTTATGTTGGTGGTATTTTTTTGGTACTTAGAGTTTGATTTATGTTAATTCTTATTATGGCAAAAATATTGAAAAAAAATGAATTCTGGTGCAGTTTTTTTGTAGTTCTGATACCATACATTTATAATATGGGGTGCGACAAGCATGATTATATCGAGTGGGCAAGTATATGTATATTATTTTAGGGTTAGGTTGTGGCTTTGGCTGATAATGTGCCTTTACTCAAGCCCCGAGGACTCGTCGCGGGAGTTGGGTCCCCTCCAAGGGCATAACTATAGAGGATGCAGGGGATGCAGTTGCACCCGGGCCCGGGAGCTTTAGGGGGCCCATAAGGCCTCTCTTCTCCATATAGAGAATCCAGTATTATGAATAAAGCATTATAGTTAGGGGCCCTGTTACAGGTTTTGCAATGGGGCCCAGAAGCTTCAAGTTACGCCTCTGGTCCCCTCCAATCTATTCTTCAGATAATCCGTAATAGTTCCTAAAGTTCTAAATTCCTAGAAAACCATGGATTACTTGCCGGTACACCCCAGTATGTCCGGTGCCCAGGGCTCACAACCAGGCTTGCAACAATATGCCACATGTCACCACTACTTCCTACAAACATCAGCTTGTTGAGCAAATAGTATTATTGCTCACGACTCCTCTATATGAACATACAACTGTCTGATCAGAAACAGACTAACTCATGTGGACAGACTCCGCTCAGCGATTCCCTCACAATAATAAACCGCCTGTCATGTAAGATTTCGGTTTTATGGCTGACTCACGAATGTTTGACATTACCCAAGAGTTCTGGAGGACATCTAGGAAATTAGACAAATATGTATCAGACCGCAACATATGTCCGGGGTACTTAATGTCAAACTACGCAGTGAATTCATGGGAGAGATCTGCTCTGAGTAAAACCTATGGCAGACGAGTCGTAGTATCAGTCACATTCTGCAGAGATACTGGGGAAATCTGTCACGGGTGTCTTATTATTTTTTTTCTGAGGTCACATTTCTGTTAATTGCGCCAAAATGATCAAATGTTGCATGCTGATGATAAATTAGCCACATTGTTAAATCTGTCTAGAATTGTGGATTCACTTTTACCGTCACCCAACTACTGGAGTGAGAAGGCAACACATTTTGCGACTTTCTAAAAAGTCGCATTTTTCAAATCTTTCTCTTTGGTGCGCAAAATACAGGAGTGTCCATAGACTCCTATGGAAGCTGGAAAAAAGGGAGCGGGGGGGGGGGGTTTAGCTGCGTCCAACGCTCGGAAAAGAAGACAGCTGCCTGTATTTTATACATTAGAAGTCATCAGGAGGATTTCTACCGACTGAGGGAACTCCAGACAGCAGCGCCATTTTTCTGCAACACGCCGCTCTAGATTGTGTGAATGGGCGCTTTAAATGCTAATGAAGTTCGGGATTCGATGGAGGAAAATCGTCAATTTACGCAATTTTTTTGTAAAGTTAGCCATCATTTTTTTGCTCACAGAATTTTGGAGTGTTTAGGTCCCTTGTGTAAACGAGCCCCAAAGCTCCTTTAAGACTGGCTGAGGTTTCAGCCCAGTCTGGCGAACGCCGATCAAAATGCATGTCAATTAGCGCTCTTTTCATTTTCCTTCACATGGGCATGAATCGTCATAATGAATTATCCTAATTACCATCACTTCTTCCTATAGGCTGGCTGTACATCTCGCCAAACACAATTGAAGATGTAGAGCCAACAGTTGTCCCATATAAAAGCAGGACCTGATGGCACTGAGTGAGGAATCGCTCATTAGTTCCTAGTCGCTTTGTTTCACTTCACTAAAATGTAGCCTAATGAGTGGCTTCTTGCTCAGTGTTAACAGGTAATTCTTCAATTCTGGCCATCTGCAATGAACTTTAATTGGTACTGCTATGTAGAAATCCCAACATCGGAGTTCCCCTTGGTAGCCCACCTTGCTACGTTCCTGATCTGTACGTCATTTATGGATGTCCCTTAGTCCTTGCACCAGGGCTACCGTTTCTACAGTGAACCCTCCTTAAAATGGCCAACCCTAATTCGAAATGGTCTTCTAGGAGGTTGGTCCTCACAAAGAAGAGTCCAGTATATACGTACCTGGGATATAAGGGAATCCAAAATCGGTCACAGAGAAATCAGATCTCGCTCAGGGGTGGTCTTCTGCACATGAACCTAATAAGGTTATGCGCAGCTTTAAGAACTTCATAACTGAATTATTTGCAATGTTTTTCGTTTTGCATCAAGCAACAAGGCTGCAGATTTCCCCGGATCTTCCCGCTGTTTGTATTCTCTCACGGGATCATCTGTTCTTTTGCCAAAAACCTTGTTCTTCTTTTTCCTGCCGTCCTCCACGCACTTAGTTCCTTGGCAGGCAGCCCAGCTCTTTTTAGACCTCTTCACGAGTTGTTTGCATGGAAATTTGACAACTGACAAGCCAAATTATTGTAGAGCTTAAAGTGGTAACCATATTTATCCATTCATTTAGGAAGTTAGATAATAACAGTGCAAGAAATTATCATGTAAGGGAATAGCTGACCAATCTATTTAGTCCTAAGCATCAGCTTAAGTATATAAGCACAGGGAATTCCATCCTCATCTGTAAACCCAATTCTATGGGAGCTTTCAAAGAAGGACGTGGAGCTGCCAACATATTGTGATGTTTATACCATCCTCAGCCCCTGGAGAATCTTCCAGAATTGAAAATGTAAAATGGTCCTTGGAGTGGAAAAAATTATCAAGTCAAGTAGTGCTTAGACTCAAATTCCCTTATTGTACCTACTGCAGATCCCTCTGGAATGCCAGCCACTGCTCCCTCTATAGTGCTGTGAAGCAGGACACTACGGAGTCCTCTGCCCCAGGATCGCGATCGTTCCACCGGTGTTGGGGGAGGTCAGTAGCCTACCTGGGGCAAGCGATGCAGCATCCTCCTCGGGGTACCTGGCATCCACTTCATCTGCCCAGCTTACCAACAGTTTCTCAGCAACCATTGTGCCCTCCCCTCTTGATAACCAGTTTACCTTCTGGTCCTCATCACTGCAGATAGTAATCAAGTGCACATCCATTGTTAACATTTAACAGAACTTTATTCAACGATGCATGGGCACTGGGGTAGCACACTCCATGGAGTTGGGAAGTCATCCTCATCTCTCTCACTACTGTGGCTTACTCTCACGGTACTCACTACAAACCAACTCGGACTGGCTTACTCCTAATCTGCCAGTGGGTAGACCATTTATACCATTCCCTGGTTTCCAGTGCAATGGGGATTCTTGGTGCATTGCATCAGACATGGGTTGCCACACCCAAAACCCAGAGGGAACAGTGCTTAACCCTTTCCAATCCACTGTCTGACACCTTCCAACATTCTAAATTGAAGCCTGTACAGATCTGATTTCGGAAGACGTCCGGCAGGGTATTCTTACTGCATATTACTGGCCACTCTGTTGTCAGGGGCCTCTCCGGCATGTCCCATACCGCAGTACTGGCTCTAGCCAGCAGATGGCGCCATTGTAAAATGGCAGAAAGAGAAAGCCCCCTAGAAAACACTGAATCCAAAATTGGACTACAAAGGGTTAAACCAAACATGGCGTACAAAATACTCTTTGCAAAAAAAACTGTACAAATATCATATTTAATATCACAATAAAACCAAATGGCCATGCACGACGCTCTTACAGTGCCGACTAGAGATGAGCGAGCAAACTCGCTAAGGGCAATTGCTCGAGCGAGCATTGCCCTTAGCGAGTACCTGCCCGCTCGGAAGAAAAGGTTCAGGTGCTAGCACGGGGGAGCGGTGAGTTGCGCCAGTCAGCAGGGGGGAGCGGGGGGGGGGAGAGAGGGAGAGAGAGATCTCCCCTCCGTTCCTCCCCGCTCTCCCCCGCAGCTCCCTGCCCGCCGCCGGCACCCGAACCTTTTCTCTCGAGCGGGCATGTAATCGCTAAGGGCAATGCTCGCTCATCACTAGTACCAACCACAGAGCCCTCTACATTGCATGTCACAGATCTCTCTGGAGTACTTGCCACAGATCCCTCCATGGTGCCTTCTAGAGACCCCTCTATAGTGCCTGCCTCAGATGCCTCCAATATGCCTCTCATCGATGCCTTTACAGCCACAAATCTGTCCACACGGAAAGCCACAGATTCTTTATATTGCCTATGACAGATCCCTCCATAGTGTGTGCCTCAGATCCAGCCATATTGCCTGCCACCGGTGTCCTCATAATGCCTTCCATAGATCCTTATATAACAACCGTCATAGATCCTTTAGATAAATAATGGTCCTCTATTGTTTTCTTTTTTTGCTTCATAACAAACCCATAAGCAGAAAGCAAAAGGAAAAAAGTGCTCAACTCAAGAATATATCCGGGAGCAAAGAATAAGTAGAAGGAAACTGACACAAACCGTGGAGGATGATACTGAGATACATTAATGGCGTCTTCAGCAACAAGTGTCTTCTATATAGATTTTTTTCGAGAAGCAGGGCGGATCTGAAGTGTTTTCTATTGAAGGAGCTCTTAAGAATCATTTTAGAAAGGACCAGTTAGAAAATGAAGATTGTTAAGGACTAGAGATGAGCGAGCGTACTCGTCCGAGCTTGATACTCGTTCGACTATTAGCATGTTCGAGATGCTCGTTACTAGAGGCGAGCACCACACGATGTTCGAGTTACTTTCACTTTCATCTCTGAGACGTTAGCGCGCTTTTCTGGCCAATTGAAAGACAGGGAAGGCATTACAACTTCCCCCTGCGACGTTCAAGCCCTATACCACCCCCCTGCTGTGAGTGGCTGGCGAGATCAGGTGTCACCCGAGTATAAAAATCAGCCCCTCCCGCGGCTCGCCACAGAGGCATTCTGACAGAGATCAGGGACAGTGCTATCTTGTTGGAGCTGCTATAGGGAGAGTGTTAGGAGTATTTTAGGCTTCAAGAACCCCAACGGTCCTTCTTAGGGCCACATGTAACCGTGTGCAGTACTGTGGAGGCTGCTTTTTGCAGTGTTGCCCTTTTTTGTTTTTTGGTATATCGGGCGTGCAGAGCATTGCGCCCTGCATTAATACTCCAGGGCCAGAAGCGCTTAGGCAGGGACAGAAGACATATTATTGATTGAATATAGGCAGTGGGCCTTTGCAAAAAAATTTGTGGAAAAAAATCTATTTGGGCTGCCTGTGAGTGTCCTCAGTGTTCTGGGTCTGTGCTGGGTGTAGTAGTTCTCCAAATTCATACACAGCCAGCTAAGTGTTACAGCAGGCTTGCACCAAATTATTTCCTGGCTCTGTCTGGGCTCTGAAATCACCGCTGTGTTGCAGTTCACAGTGCAACACTCTGCAGTTCTGTGACATACCCTAGGGCCAGAAGTGCTTACGCAGGGACAGAAGACATATTGATTGAATATAGGCAGTGGGCCTTTGCAAAAAAATTTGTGGAAAAAAATCTATTTGGGCTGCCTGTGAGTGTCCTCAGTGTTCTGGGTCTCTGCTGGGTGTAGTAGTTCTCCAAATTCATACGCAGCCAGCTAAGTGTTACAGCAGGCTTGCGCAAAATTATTTCCTTGCGTTCCGTAAGCGAAGTCAGCCTCCAACCACAGGCCAATAAGCGGCACATTTAATTACAGCGTTCTGTTTCTGCATTACTGGTAATACAGCATGCTGAGGGGTAGGGGTAGGCCTAGAGGACGTGGACGCGGCCGAGGACGCGGAGGCCCAAGTCAGGGTGTGGGCACAGGCCAAGCTCCTGATCCAGGTGTATCGCAGCCGACTGCTGCGGGATTAGGAGAGAGGCACGTTTCTGGCGTCCCCACATTCATCGCACAATTAATGGGTCCACGCAGTAGACCTTTATTAGAAAATGAGCAGTGTGAGCAGGTCCTGTCGTGGATGGCAGAAAGTGCTTCCAGCAATCTATCGACCACCCACAGTTCTGCGCCGTCCACTGCTGCAACTCAGAATCCTCTGGCTGCTGCTCCTCCTTTCTCCCAGCCTCCTCACTCCATTACAATGAGACATTCTGAGGAGTGGGCAGACTCCCAGGAACTGTTCTCGGGCCCCTGCTCAGATTGGGCAGCAGTGGTTCCTCTCCCACCAGAGGAGTTTATCGTCACTGATGCCTAACCATTGGAAAGTTCCCGGGGTCCGGGGGATGAGGCTGGGGACTTCCGCCAACTGTCTCAAGACCTTTCAGTGGGTGAGGAGGACGATGACGTTGAGACACAGTTGTCTATCAGTGAGGTAGTAGTAAGGGCAGTAAGTCCGAGGGAGGAGCGCACAGAGGATTCGGAGGAAGAGCAGCAGGACAATGAGGTGACTGACCCCACCTGGTTTGCTACGCCTACTGAGGACAGGTCTTCAGAGGGGGAGGCAAGGGCAGCAGCAGGGCAGGTTGCAAGAGGCAGTGCGGTGTCCAGGGGTAGAGGCAGGGCCAGACCGAATAATCCACCAACTGTTTCCCAAAGCGCCCCCTCGCGCCATGCCACCCTGCAGAGGCTGAGGTGCTCAAAGGTCTGGCAGTTTTTCACTGAGAGTGCAGACGACCGACGAACAGTGGTGTGCAACCTTTGTCGCGCCAAGATCAGCCGGGGAGCCGCCACCACCAGCCTCACCACCACCAGCATGCGCAGACATATGATGGCCAAGCACCCCACAAGGTGGGACGAAGGCCGTTCACCGCCTCCGGTTTGCACCGCTGCCTCTCCCCCTGTGCCCCAACCTGCCACTGAGATCCAACCCCGCTCTGAGGACACAGGCACTACCGTCTCCTGGCCTGCACCCACACCCTCACCTCCGCTGTCCTCGGCCCCATCCACCAATGTCTCAGCGCACCGTCCAGCCGTCGCTAGCGCAACTGTTTGAGCGCAAGCGCAAGTACGCCGCCGCGCACCCGCACGCTCAAGCGTTAAACGTGCACATAGCCAAATTTATCAGCCTGGAGATGCTGCCGTATAGGGTTGTGGAAACGGAGTCCTTCAAAAGTATGATGGCGGCGGCGGCCCCGCGCTACTCAGTTCCCAGTCGCCACTACTTTTCCCGATGTGCCGTCCCAGCCCTGAACGACCACGTCTCCCGCAACATTGTACGCGCCCTCACCAACGCAATACTGGCAAGGTCCACTTAACAATGGACACGTGGACAAGCACAGGCGGGCAGGGCCACTATATCTCCCTGATGGCACATTGGGTGAATTTAGTGGAGGCTGGGACCGAGTCAAAGCCTGGGACTGCTCACGTCCTACGCACCCCCAGAATTGCAGGCCCCAGCTCAGTGGTGGTATCTGCAGCGGTGTATGCTTCCTCCACTAAAGCACCCTCCTCCTCCTCCAACGCAACCTCTGTTTCGCAATCAAGATGTGTCAGCAGCAGCAGCACGTCGCCAGCAGTCGGTGTCGCGCGGCGTGGCAGCACAGCGGTGGGCAAGCGTCAGCAGGCCGTGCTGAAACTACTCAGCTTAGGAGATAAGAGGCACACGGCCCACGAACTGCTGCAGGGTCTGACAGAGCAGACCGACCGCTGGCTTGCGCCGCTGAGCCTCCAACCGGGCATGGTCGTGTGTGACAACGGCTGTAACCTGGTGGCGGCTCTGCAGCTCGGCAGCCTCACGCACATGCCATGCCTGGCCCACATCTTTAATTTGGTGGTTCAGCGCTTTCTGAAAAGCTACCCACGCTTGTCAGACCTGCTCGGAAAGGTGCGCCGGCTCTGCGCACATTTCCGCAAGTCCCACACGGACCCTGCCAACCTACGCACCCTGCAACATCGGTTTAATCTGCCAGTGCACCGACTGCTGTGCGACGTGCCCAGACGGTGGAACTCTACGCTCCACATGTTGGCCAGGCTCTATGAGCAGCGTAGAGCTATAGTGGAATACCAACTCCAACATGGGCGGCGCAGTGGGAGTCAGCCTCCTCAATTCTTTTCAGAAGAGTGGGCCTGGTTGGCAGACATCTGCCAGGTCCTTGGAAAGTTTGAGGAGTCTACCCAGGTGGTGAGCGGCGATGCTGTAATCATTAGCGTCAGCATTCCTCTGCTATGCCTCTTGAGAAGTTCCCTGCAAAGCATAAAGGCAGACGCTTTGCGCTCGGAAACAGAGCCGGGGGAAGACAGTATGTCGCTGGATAGTCAGAGCACCCTCCTGTCTATATCTCAGCGCGGTGAGGAGGAGGAGGAGGAGGAAGATGAGGAGGAGGGGGAAGAGACAGCTTGGCCCACTGCTGAGGGTACACATGCTGCTTGCCTGTCATCCTTTCAGCGTGTATGGCCTGAGGAGGAGGAGGATCCTGAAAGTGATCTTCCTAGTGAGGACAGCCATGTGTTGCGTACAGGTACCCTGGCACACATGGCTGACTTCATGTTAGGATGCCTTTCTCGTGACCCTCGCGTTACACGCTTTCTGGCCACTATGGATTACTGGGTGTACACACTGCTTGACCCACGGTATAAGGAGAACCTTTCCACTCTCATACCCGAAGAGGAAAGGGGTTCGAGAGTGATGCTATACCACAGGACCCTGGCGGACAAACTGATGGTAAAATTCGCATCCGACAGCGCTAGTGGCCGAAGGCGCAGTTACGAGGGCCAGGTAGCAGGGGAGGCGAGGAGATCAGGCAGCATGTACAGCACAGGCAGGGCAACACTCTCTAAGGCCCTTGACAGCTTTATGGCTCCCCAGCAAGACTGTGTCACCGCTCCCCAGTCAAGGCTGAGTCGCCGGGAGCACTGTAAAAGGATGGTGAGGGAGTACGTAGCCGATCGCACGACCGTCCTCCGTGACGCCTCTGCCCCCTACAACTACTGGGTGTCGAAGCTGGACACGTCGCCTGAACTCGCGCTGTATGCCCTGGAGGTGCTTGCTTGTCCTGCGGCTAGCGTCTTGTCAGAGAGGGTGTTTAGTGCGGCTGGGGGAATCATCACGGATAAGCGTTACCCGCCTGTCAACCGACAGTGCCGACAGGCTTACACTCATCAAGATGAACAAAGCCTGGATTTCCCCAGACTTCTCTTCTCCACCAGCGGACAGCAGCGATACCTAAGCAATACGTAGGCTGCACCCGCGGATGGAAGCATCGTTCTCTATCCCCATCAAAAACGGGGACGTTTGTGCTTCATCAATCTGTGTATAATATTCATCCTCCTCCTCCTGCTCCTCCTCCTGCAACCTCACATAATCATGCCGAACGGCCAATTTTTCTTAGGCCCACAAGGCTCAGTCATATAATTTTTCTAAACAATTTTTAGACGTTTCAATGCTCATTAAAGCGTTGAAACTTTCACCTCAACCAATTTTTATTTTAACTGGGCTGCCCCCAGGCCTAGTTACCAATTAAGCCACATTAACCAAAGCGATTAATGGGTTTCACCTGCCATCTTGGTTGGGCATGGGCAATTTTTCTGAGGTACATTAGTACTGTTGGTACACCAATTTTTGGGGGCCCTCGCCTACAGTGTAATCAAATTAATTTTTAGCCCACCTGCATTACAGCTGACATTACATCAGCTGTGTTGGGCACTGCAATGGGATGTATTTATGTACCGCCGGTTGGTTCCAGGGAGCCACCCATGCTGTGGGTCCACAGGGAGTTGTAACTGCATCTGTCCACTTCTAAAGAACCCCAGTCTGACTGGGGCATGCAGTGTGGGCCGAAGCCCACCTCCATTAAACATGACATTACCTCAGCTGTGATGGGCAATGCAATGGGATATATTTATGTACCGCCGGTGGCTTCCTGGCACCCACCCATGCTGTGGGTCCACAGGGAGTTGTAACTGCATCTGTCCACTTCTAAAGAACCCCAGTCTGACTGGGGCATGCAGTGTGGGCCGAAGCCCACCTGCATTAAACATGACATTATTACCTCAGCTGTGATGGGCAATGCAATGGGATATATTTATGTACCGCCGGTGGGTTCCAGGGAGCCACCCATGCTGTGTGTCCACAGGGAGTTGTAACTGCATCTGTCCACTTCTACAGAACCCCAGTCTGACTGGGGCATGCAGTGTGGGCCGAAGCCCACCTGCATTTAATCTGACGTTAGCTCTGCTGTCCAGGGCACTGCAATGGGATACATTTATGTACAGCCGGTGGGTTCCAGGGAGCCACCCATGCTGTGGGTGCACACGGAATTCCCATTGCGGAGTTGTACCTGCCTGTGACTATTTATAAAAAAACGCGGTCTGGCTGGGGCATGCAGACACCTTGACAGAATGAATAGTGTGTGGCACATAGGTCCCCCATTGCTATGCCCACATGTGCAGCTCCAGGTGGAGGTGGCACAGGATTGGATTTCTCATTGCTTATGTACAGCATTGTGGACTATCGCCCCGCCCCTTTTAAAGAGGGTCGCTGCCTAGCCGTGCCAACCCTCTGCAGTGTGTGCCTGCGGTTCCTCTGGCAGACGCACTTATAAATAGACATGAGGGTGGCGTGGCATGAGGGCAGCTGAAGGCTGGGCAGGGACAGTTTGGTGTGCGCTGTGGACACTGGGTCGTGGGGGGGGGGTTTGTCAGCATGTAACCCAGGAGAAGTGGCAGTGGAGTGTCATGCAGGCAGTGATTGTGCTTTGTTGGAGGTAGTGTGGTGCTTAGCTAAGGTATGCCATGCTAATGAGGGCTTTTCAGAAGTAAAAATTGTTGGGAGAGGGGGGGCCACTCTTGCCGCTATTGTGGCTTAATAGTGGGACCTGGGAACTTGAGATGCAGCCCAACATGTAGCCCCTCGCCTGCCCTATCTGTTGCTGTGTTGTTCCCATCACTTTCTTGAATTGCCCAGATTTTCACAAATGAAAACCTTAGTGAGCATCGGCGATATACAAAAATGCTCGGGTCGCCCATTGACTTCAATGGGGTTCGTTATTCGAAACGAACCCTCGAGCATCGCGAAAAGTTCGTCTCGAGTAACGAGCACCCGAGCATTTTGGTGCTCGCTCATCTCTATTAAGGACAATATTCTCCAAAATACCAGTTTGTACAGTTAACCTTGTACTGGAGACGACAGAATGAAACCAATGATATTTTCTAGAGCTCAACAGTTATGTGTCATGCATTTCCATCAGCAAAAAACCCTCAAACACTTATACACTATTTCCAGACAGGGTTTTTTTTTGCAAATTTTTGCAAATTTTTGAGATATTGACCACTGTTTTTCTTCACAGTTTTTGCCTTCCCCATCTTCTAGCTTTACTTGAGGCATGTGTTGGTCCATAGACCTTAGTTTGAAAGGATTTAAATTCCATGGAGATATTTACTTGTAGCTTTGGGAGAGTATCTATTTTTGGACAGCTTCAGATTGGGTAGGTGTAAAATGGGCATTACGCACTATCCTACAAAAAGAAATTGGTCATCTAAGCAAGGATCAAAAGTAGTATTTATTTCCATACGTTAATACTTAGTGGGTTTCCTTTGACCCTAATGACATTGGATACTCTCTGTGGCCAACTTTCTAATGTCTGATATATTTCAGCTGGTATTTCCCTTAGTTCATCCTGCAAACATCTAGTGAGTTCTCTTGTAGAAGATGGACGCTGTTCATATTTTCTAATCTGACATTCTAGTTCATCCCAAAGATGATCAGTTGGGTTCAGGTTGGGACTCTTTGCAGGCTAGTCCAATTGTGGAACATCCATATCCTCAAACCAACGCGGAACAGCATTCGATTTGTGACAAGGTGTGTTGTCTTCTTAGAAGTATGGCTGACTATTGCCAGAGTATTACCACATTGTCGGCAGCACATTATTCTATTGATTGTCAATGTACACCTCTGTGTTCATGGTTCCTGTCACCACAGCCATCGGGCAGAAGGCATTCCCCAGCATCCCCCACACCCAGGTACCTCCATCTGATGTGAAGATGAAGTAATGTGATTCGTCACTCCATAGGACGTTCTTCCGTTGCTCAACTGTCAAATGACAACGTTCCTCACACCATTATAGATAGACTGGTGCATTGCACTTTGTGACGGATGGCTTATGTGCAGCAGCATAACCCATATATCCAATAACGTGCAGCTCCCATCACAAACTATGGCTGACACCTCCAAGGGTCTGCGTCTTATGTAGCATGGTTTTGGACAGGTGACATGCTAAAAGGACACAATACATTCTACTGATAGGGAGTCCAAATACTTTTGTTAGGATAGTGTAGAACATATGGTTGTTTACTGTTCAAATACAATGTATATAGTATTGAGAAATGCGGGGGATGATGCTCAGATCAACAAGATCAATACTTATTGTGGCAAGGTAGTACACAGGATGGCCTGTAGAGGGCATAAAATCAGGCATAATGTGTGCTACTCAGCAGGGAGAGTTGTGTGGGTGGAATCTCACATACTAGTGGATCTAAATCCCAAGCAGGCAGTTTCGAGGATCATGTCAGAGGTGCTGCCGTGTCTGGCGACGAGTCTGGAGACAAGTAAGACAGTGGAAGTCAGTGTTGGGACTGTGTCATTTAAATTTGAGAAGTGTGAAGCTTTGGGAGTGGAGCTGGTTTCTGGACGAAACTTTCCATGTTTCTGGCAGTTGTGGAATGGAGAGGATCAGGTACAACCTTCCACACAACCTTCCATTCATCAGTCCGAACAAGTCCGTAAACAGTTACTAGCTGATAATGTGAACTATGTTACAAGAGCTTCATCAGTGTGTCTTGAGAAGCTGCAGGATGGACTTAAAAAGACTAATGTTGCAAATATTTTGCAGGAAATGTCTAATACCCTGTTTCCCTGAAAATAAGACATACTCTGAAAATAAGACATAGCATGATTTTCCAGGGTTTTTGAGGATGCAAAATGATTTTTCAGGCTTTTTGAGGATGCTTGAAATATAAGCCCTACTCCAAAATTAAGCCCTGCTAACAGTTAATTAAAGAAGTCAATTTAAATAGTGTCCAGGCAGCTACACATGTAAAAAAGTTAAACCTTTTTGAACAAAAATTAATATAATACACTGTCTTATTTTCAGGGAAACACGGTACCAAAGGTTATGGTAATAATGACAAGGCAAAGTACTGGGTAATGTATGATGTATTTTCTTTGCAGGTTGGTGCGGTGGAAACTGCACATTGTTCATTAACATCTAATGAAAACATAGTTGAAAAATGTTCAAGTTCAGCCACCGCTTATGTGGGAGTTAGCTAATGTGCCACAAGTGGTAGAGAGTAGAAATCGTAGAAAGACTGTATGTAGTACTAAAGGTAAAGGCAAACTAGTGTAATTCCCCGTGAAAAGGCATCCAGCTTCTGCATCCAGCTGTTCCCCGCTCAGAGCTGTTATACAGCCAAGTGCTCCAATCAGGGTATGAAGAACGCAGCTGGACCGCTCTGTTCTTCATACCCTGCCTGTGTTCAGGGAGCGGGATACAGCTGAAACAATAGTATCAGCTGTATTCCGCTGTGAACTCCTGTTAAGGCTCATCGTTGTCTTACAGCATGCTGAGAGACAATGATAAGCGATGGCCTAACAAAAATGGCATGATGTCAGTGCGCTTACACACAATAATTATTGCTCAAAGGACGTCTTTTGAGCGATATAATCGTTGTGTCTAAGTGGGCCTTTAGGGTGGCTTCACAAGATCGCGTGCGTGCGCATACATAGGTGCCTGCATAGCTGTGCACCCATGTACACGCAAAAACACACATGTATGAAGGTCCGTGCATTGCCTTCAATGGAGCCGCATTGCTGCCGGCGGCTTCATTGAAGGCAATGACCTGCCGGCACCCCTGAAGTGACTTTCAGGGAAGAGCTTTACATATAAGCTCTTCCTTGAAAAACAAGAATTTTAGTGTTAAAAAAAAATAAAATACTTACCTGTTCGCCGCTGTCATGTCCCTGCGGGGATGAAGAACGCATCTACCACATGCGGCAGTTATTTCCTTCATCCCCGTGAGGAAAAGGAATTCCCTGCTGCACCTGCCACATCTGTGATAGATGCAGCAAAGGAATTCTTCATCCCTGCAGGGAATAAAGAATTCCCCACCACAGATAACAGCTGCGGTAGGGGATCCAGCTGCCGGCATCCTGCAATTGTTTTTCAGGGAAGGGCTTTAAATATAAGCCCTTCCCTGAAAAACATGAAAAAATGGTGATAAAAATTTAAAAAAAAGATACTCACCTTTTTTCAGCTGCCGGGGCTCAGCCGCGTCCAGCCGACTCTTCTCCCTGCATTGCTCTGAGGAGTATTCAGCAGGAGGAGATTTAAAATCCCTGCCTGCTAAATGGGCTGCCTCTGATTGGCTGAGCACTAGGACCTATCAGAGGCAGCTCTCAGCTATTGAATGATAGCTGAGAGCTGCCTGTGATTGGTCCCTGTGCTCAGCCAATCAGAGACAGCACTCACCCATTCAAAATTCTTGTTTTTCAGGGAAGAGCTTATATGTAAAGCTCTTTCCTAAAAAAAACAATTCAGGGGTGTCGGCAGACTATTGTCTTCAATGGAGCCGCCGGCAGCAGCTGCAGCTCCATTGAAGACAATGCATGCATTCCCTATGGTGCACGCATGTCCTATCTTTACTGTCACGCACCTGTAAAACACGGACATGTGAACACACCATAGGGAATGCATTGGTTCTAATAGAAGCGTGTTTTTGTGCACGCGTATGCACGCACAAAAACACGCTCATGTAAAGCTACCCTCAGATATGACGGCGCAAGTTAGAATGAGATTCTACAGATTTGCATAATCAAATTGCAGAGTTGCAAGCACAAATGGTGGAGTTGAAAATGCAGTTAGCTAAGAAAAATGGAGAATTGGAGTCTCAGATAAGTGAACTCGGAGAAAACCTAGAATCGGAGAAAGATGCTTGCAGCCAGGCGGAAAAACAAACAAGTCTTGTGTTATATTTGAACCAGCAGATGAAATAAGGATCTGTCTATGTGGAGAACCAGCCAATTTATCATCCCATGAATTTCTCTTAGAAGTGTGTAATTATGTTACTATTAGCATAGAAAAGGCGAAAAGTATCAGACACTGAAAGATTGAATATTTGCATCACTATCGTTGGTGCAGCATTAAAGACCCTGGTTTGATTCTCGGTTCTGCTGCTTTAAGTGTCCGGTCATAATCTTTTTCAAGATTATATAAAATGTCTTGATCTTTACACGTCAAAGAGGAAGAAGTCACGACACAAGGTCAAGGAGAGTCCCCGAATACAATTATGTGTGACGGATCTGGAGACAGGACCAGACTAATTCAGACTATAGGAAAGTGAACAACAACCATGATCCATCATTGGAAGCCACAGGTCTAATAAAACTTATGACAGTAAATATGGTAAATATGTTCCTCTGGTGCTTACAACTAGTGAAGAATAGGTTTGACGGTAGGGGTATCAGTTTGGTGGATTTGTTTCTGGCTGGAAGGCAACTTGCTGTAGCCGAAACCTTCTCCTGAAACCACAGCTATCTACAATGGAGACCAAGCAAGGCTAAGTCTACCTGTTTTTGCTACACTCTACCTCCTCTGAGGTAATTATAAAAGTTTTATGACCAACAAAAATGCTTCTGCTGTCTTGTCATATCTTGTCTACTAGTTTGTTGTTGGGGCAGTTGCTATGAAATTATCTCACAGCTGATCTATTAGAGTGGGTTAGCTGACCACACTGATGAGTTCAGGCTCATTTGGAGAAGAGTTCATAATTTGTTAGTCTCTCTTTAAATATTCTTGGCTTCTGCACTGTGTTGCTGGTTATAGTGCAAGTTATGTGTGTTTAAATCCAGTATTCTTTATATGGTTCTAGTATCTTGTTCCTAGTTTAGCTTTGTTTCTTGTCAGTGTTGTCTTGTTCCTCTGGTTATTTCTAATCCAGTCCTTGCTTCTTAGCCTAGTAGCTTTTATCTGTTTTCCTGCTTTTATCTCTCTTCTTTCCTTGTTTCTATCTATCCTTAGTTTAGCCCTGCTTAGTTTGGTTTTCTTGTCTCTGTGTCTTAGTGCCTTCTAATTGTATGCCAGTATCAGTTTTTTTTATAAAGGGTTAGGGATATTCTTAGGGGATACTCAGGACAGTGGTGTCTGCTGTTAGGGTCAGGGATATATTAGTAGAAGACTTAAGCATCAGAGAAAGATCAGAGTTTGGGTCAGTTATTCTGTTTGTTATACATTCACCATTATTCATCTGACTGCCATCATCAAGACTTCCATTGCCATTGTCTGTCTGCTTCATTATCTGACGACTGTCATCCACTTATGCCATCACCATTCTTTTCTTATCATCTATTGGTGTTATTATGCTTGTCATTTTCTTACCTATAAGTGTTAATACGTATTTCATATTATTACTCATTCGACTGTCCAACTGTTACATAATTCAGTATTAGGCCGGGCTCACATGAGTGGATTCCAGCTATGAGCCCGGCCAGTGACCATACCTACCTCACTTACTGTATTGCGGATGACCAAGGATGCTTGCAGGTGGTCACGCACACTACAGTTTTGTGGGTTTTTTGCTTGTATTTCCTGCACCATTCATTAGGATGACGCGTGTACCCGCAGCCCATATACAATGTTAGTCGCGTATTAGCTGCGGGTCGGACACCTCCATTCCCATCGATGGAGGCTGTCAGCGCAGATTCTGTGGTAAAATAGAGCATGCTGTGATTTTTCTTCCACTCACGGAATACGCAACTCATATCCACGAGTGTGAAGGAAAAGTCGAAAACGGATGCTTTTACTGTGGAAAGTCAGTTCTGCAGTGTATCACCACAACGCCCCTAACCACATGCTGTGCCGGGCAGCTCATAAGAGAATAACATCTCCTTTCATTTTCAGCACTGATTGGCTAGCTGTCTTGTCCTTCAACCCAGTTACTTTATCAATTCTTGTGTAAAGGTGTTTAATCCCGCTCCTTTGTGTTCAGTATGCCGGTTATACGTCCTATGTATTGGTCATTGCGCTGTAGTAGTGTGTTTTGTGTTATACTTCTCGATGGACCTGTGTTTTGTAGTTCTGTTAGAGTTCAGCTCTGTACCCTAAGTCTTTGTGGATTAGGGTTTAATGCTAGGTATCACCATTGCTTCTCAGCTTCTCTCCTGCAGTGGGGTCCCCCTTTTCAGGGCGGGTGCTCGATTTGATGGGCCGGTCTGGTTCCGACAGTTCTAATATACTAGGTAGACATTATTTCAATTTCTTATTGCATTCAATGAAAGTCTTCTTACATTAGACCCTTTAGATTCTGATTTCCTGCCTACTGGTTGTGTTCTGATCTGGAAATGCCACTTCCAGTTGTCCTGGTTAGTTTTGTCAGATGTGACACAGTGCCTCCACAGGAGAAATGAAGGATTGCATAGTGATGAATGACATCCACAGGCTGTTCATGTACATGAAGCTAGGTCCTCCAGAAAGAGAGAGATAGAGATAAGCCCTTTGTAGCCCTTCTTCACTTTCACTAATAGATGAAGATCCTGAATGAGGAACCCCTTCTATTAACATAGGATGGCCTAATAGAGTATCTTAAGGTTTTCTTAGACAACGTCACTTACCGGACTGACAGCATGTATAATTGGCTATATGCATGAAGCCCGTACTTCATAAGACGTGGCTGTTTTTAGCAAAGGGTGCTACATATTCTCTGCCTATAAGACAGTATTAGCATACACCCTGTGAGATGGTGCAGGGAGGGCAATGAGAACAGAGTGATGGATTCCAGAGGGGACTCGCTTCAAACGACTGCTGAATTATGGAAGTGCCCAAGAACAAAACAGCTTCTAAGACAAACAGAGGAGCGCAGAGTAATAGAATGAATGCTTCTGTTTTTATTGGTCATGAATAATACATATATGCTGAATATAAAGGGGCAATTACTACCACTGTGCAAATGGACCATAAGCCAGTACTAAGAGTCAGTATGCTGATTTTATAATATACGGAGCAGTCACTAGATAAAAGGCTTGTCTATAGCTAATAGGACAAAGAGGATCTCGGACCCTGACATATCTATATATTACATGGACAGCCATTCATTTACATGGTCAGCATTTAATATTATTGTGTAATACTGCTGTGTGGCCAGCTGCAGCTTTCCCAATAAAACAGCTGAATGCAGGGTATCTGAAGCCAGAACCTCCATTATCAGCTAATTGCAGGTCCATGTCAACATAAACGAGGGTGACCATGATGAGACAAGCCCTAAAGTGACAAATATTTATTAACTGCAGTGGTCTTCAACTCTATTACATTAGATTATGAAACTTAGGACACAAGGTGTCATTGTTCTAGAACTTTAAGAATCAGTGTGTCATTGTTCTAGACCTCCAGGTATCAGTGTGTCATTGTTCTGGGACGCCAAGTATCACAGTGTGGTTGTTCTAAAACCACACATCATTATGTCATTGTTCTAAGACCCCAAGTGTCAGTGTATACGTTTTCTTGGACTTCACAGGTCATTATGTCATTGTTCTAGACCTCTAAGTATCAATATGTCATTACTCTAGAATTCTAAGTATCAATGTGTGATTGTTCTATGCCCTCAAGTATCATGACTCCAGGACTCTAGGACTCCAAGTGTCAGCGTAACATTTTTCTAGTACTCCACATATCAGTATGTCATTGTTCTAGACCTCCAAGTATTAACCCTCTGCAATCCAATTTTGGAGTCAGGGCTTCCTAGGGGGCTTTCTCTTTCTGCTGTTATACAATGGCGCCATCTGCTGGCTAGAGCCAGTACTGCGGTATGTGACATGCTGGAGAAGCCCCTGACAACAGAGCGGCCAGTAATCTACAGTAAGAATACCCTGTCAGATGTCTTCCCACATCAGAGCTGTACAGCCTTCAATCAGAATGTCTTTAGAGGTAAGACAGTGGATTGGAAAGGGTTAATGTGTCATTATTCTAGAAACCAAGTATCATTGTGTAATTGTTCTAAGACCCTACATGTTAGTATATTATTGTTCTAGACTTCCAAGTATCAGGGTGTCATGATTCTAGACTTCCAAGTATCAGTATGTTATTGTTCTATGCCCTCAAGTGTCAGTATATCATTGTTCTAGAACCCCATATGTCAGTATGCCATTGTTTTAGACCTCAAACTATCATTGTGTCATTGTTCTAAGACTCCAAGTGTCAATGTATATTTTTTCTTGGACTCTCCCTATTCCTATGTCATTGTTCTACACCTCCAATTTCAGTGTGTCATTATTCTAGAATTACAACTATCAGTGCGTTATTGTTCTACACCCCCAAGTCTATCAATGTTCCAGGACCCCACATGTAAGTATAGTATAGTCTCTAACTAATGCTGTGATGATGTATCATTGGATTGATGTGACACAAAGTAAAAAAATCTCACTCTCAAGATAGTGGCTAATAAGCATCAGACGGGGGGCTGCACTACATGGAAGTGACTGCAATACACCGGAGACCTCCAGAGTGTGACAGGCAAAGAGGTGTGGGGGTGTGTGGTTGGAATGTGTTTTCGCCGGAATGTCCCTTTAACACTTTTTGGGGCATCACTTCACTTGCTGTGGAGCATCGTACTATTTTGTGGGTTTTCCCTATTTTCTCAAGTGTTAAACCAGAAAACGGACACTATGATAGCACTTCTCCTATATAGCATTGTCATATGCTGGTATGTGTAGTTCTGATGGGCTAAAGGCTAAAATATTTATACCAGTTTATGAGAAATATCTAGAATAATCTCTACTGGCACGAAAAAAATATTTTCTCCTCATTTTCTGTAAACAGTTCAAGTATTATATCCCGGTTGCCATAGTAAATGGAGAACGCCCCGAGCACTAGCTCATTGAGCGGCTGCTGCAGATGCTGGTGGACTGTGACTCCCACCGTCCTCATAAGCATTCCTGTTGTGCTCCACGCTGAAGCTTTACAGTAAACGCCATTAAAATGTAATTAAACCAGCTGCATTGAGACGGCTCTTCCCTCCGTCTGACAAGATGATTTGCGTCTCCGTAATTGAAGTGATCACCGTTACTTGTCATAACAGCCCTCACAATTATCCACAATTCAGAAAGTTGAGTCCTAATAAGTCAAACATGTACAAAACTATTTTAATTATATTCCACACCCAAGATGCAAACATCAAATCATAAATGCCAAATTTCACAAGTAAACCATAGACGTCAATGTCACTTGATCCACTGCATAATGTATTCTTCATAGACAAATTGATTCCATAGACTGCTGGAATTACAACACCTATAAATGCCAGCAGTATCCTGCATTCCCTGTATCATATGGGATTATTAGTAGTAGACGAGGTCTAGTAATCATTCAGTTTCACCATCAGGGATGTATCAAGGGTTATAGAAGAGTAGGCAGCTGCCTAGGGCACTATTCAGCAGGGGCCGTGTTTATGGATTTAGAAAACAGCCTCAGATAGGTGAGGGAAGGAACCAGGAGAGGAGCTGCAGGAGCTGGTAGATCCTATTATAGAGATAGTGGGGGAGCTCTTGAGAGCATCAAATTTCATCTTCAGGGGTGGGACAAGGGGTAGACAGATTAGGTGACTGCCTAGGACATCATTGAGCAGGGGCGGTATTTATGGATTTTTGAAAAAGAACCTCAGATAGGTGAGGGAAGGACCTGGGAGAGGAGCTGCAGGAGCTGGTAGACCCTATTATAGACATAGTGGAGGAGCTCTTGAGAGCATTGAGTTTTATCTTCAGGGGTGGGACAAGGGGTAGGCAGAGTAGGCAACTGTCTAAGTCAAGCAGGGGGAAGTATTTATGGGTTTAGAAAAAAAATAGGCAAAGAAAAGAGTCAAGTGAGGAGCTGCAGGAGCTGGTAGACCCTACTACAAACACAGTGGAGGAGGTCTTGAGAGTATTGAGTTTTATCTTCAGGGGTGGGACAAGGGGTAGACGTATTAGTTGACCGCCTGGGGCATCATTGAGTTGGATCTATTTTTATGGATTTAGAAACAATATGTAAAAAAAAAGAATCAAGAGAGGAGCTGCAGGAGCTGGTAGACCCTACTACAAATACAGTGAAGGAGGTCTTGAAAGTAATGAGTTTCATCTTTAGGGGTGGGACAAGGAGCAGACAATTTAGGTAACTACCTAGGGCACCATTGAGGAGGGGTGGTATTTATGGATTTTGAAAAAGAACCTAAGGTAGGTGAGGGAAGGAGCCAGGAGAGGAGCTGCAGGAGCTGGTAGACCCTACTATAGACATAGTGGAGGAGCTCTTGAAAGCAATGAGTTTCATCATCAGGGGAGGGACAAGAGGTAGGCAGAGTAGGCAACTGTCTAAGGCATCATTAAGCAGGGGCAGTATTTATGGATTTAGAAAAAAAATATGCAAAGAAAAGAGTCAGGAGAGGAGCTGCAGGAGCTGGTAGACCCTACTACAAACACAGTAGAGGAGGTCTTGAGAGTATTGGTTTTCATCTTCAGGAGTAGGACAAGGGATAGGCCAACTAGGCAACTACTTAAGGCACCAGGGGAAGGAGAATAAAAAAAAACCCTTAGGCCATGTTTACACAGAAAATTATGCTACTGAATTGCTGTGGCATCCATATGGAATCTGCACCTCATGTGGCCCAGAATGTTAGGGCAGCAAAAATGCAGTCCTAAGCTCTCAGTCATGACCTGAAGGTTATGGGTTCAATTCCTGTGTGGTTCAGGTAGCCGGCTCAAAGTTGACTCAGCCTCCCACCATTCCGAGGTCGGTAAAATGAGTACCCAGCTTAGTGGGGGGGGGAGTAAAAGATAACTGGGGAAGGCAATGGCAAACCACCCAGGAAAAAACAGTCTGCTGAGAAAACATCACGATGTGACATCACCCTAGGAGTCAGTGCTTGCACCAGGGGATCTTATCTTTACCTATGTGAATTCCACAGCAAATCTGCATCAAGAAAATATTTAATGGATTCCAATTGAAATCCACATAATAGTCTATACGGCACAGATTATTTTGAGGCACAGATTTGAAATCCATGTCTTGATAAAAAGAAGTAACATATCACTTCTTGGTGTGAATTCCACCTGAAACCAGATTCTCCACATGTGGATTAACCCCAGTGACTGCGTCTAATCTGCCTTGTGATCTGCAGAAATGCAAATCTGCAACAGATTTCTGCCACAGTTGTAACTGAAATCCACATCAGATTTTTTTCAATGCCAATCAGCCAATGAACAAGCGTTTGCTCAGTCATTGGCTAGTTGTTTGCTCTGATGATCAGGCAATGGTTGAATGTTCTTGCATCAAACGAATATTTCGAGCTTTTACTATTGATGACCTATCCTCAGGAATAGATCATCAATAGTTGAATGGTGGGAGTCCGCTGCTAAGTATCCCTGGCGATCAGCTAATCCTCTTCAGGGCTGGAAGTGAGGTGTGGAACCGAAAGAGGAGCTGCAGGAACTGGTAGACCCTACTATAGAAACCCAATAGAGTATCACCAGGCCTTGCTGAGAGTTATAGTTTCACAAAACTTGTAGAGCCACAGGTTGCTGACCATTTCCCTTTATGAGATCCCAAGACTATGTAAAGAAATTGCACCATTTTATGCTGCTCATAAGGGGCTCCTTTCATTACAGAGACGTCAATCATAGTCTCCATTGAATTGTTACATAATACAATTTCCTGTCCTCATGTGACTCTTCTTTGATATGCTAATTACTATTGAATCTTACTTTAAGATTTCCCACTGCAATCCAAACTGAAACACCAGTTAACTGTAATCACTAGCCAAATGTATAGGATGTGTATATGTCTTCTATAGGTATCTTACATCTTACCAAAGCGGTTATCCTGCTGAATAAGGACTTGAAGGCATGGTCTCAAGACAACAACCCATTGTTTAAATTGAAGCCAGTTTGGGGATTAGTTTATCACTGCAGTTCCATTCATACATATAGTGTTATATGAAGGCCATTGAAACAAATGTTGGACCCCCTCTATGACTTGCACATGCCCTTCATCATACAGCCTCTTTAATAAATCAGGATTCAAAGCTCATGTAGAACTGTAATAATTTTATATATGTTACACAATGTACCAGAGGCAACAAGCCTCAGTTCTTTTCCTTCTCCTGTCCACATCCTTAGCAGCCTGGATTAGCTGGATATTGTCCTGCCGGGCACGCCACTTCTAAGTAGGAGGTAGAAATAAGTTTCCTTGGAAACTATCAATAACCTGCTGTTAATGAATCTTAATACTCCTGTTATACAGTATATCTCTGTTTAGTATACAAGAGTACAGTATGAACAGCTCATCATGCAGCGCCTGAGCCAGACGCTCCAAAGAAGGGGAGACCACAAAGACTGTAAGATGGATGTCTCAGGTGGCTCTGTAATCTCTCCTAACAATGGTGGCAAGCTGCCTGCTTGGTCATGCACAGTGGCACAAATAATAGATGCAGTATTGTTAATGAACGGTGGTTTGTCACGTGACGCCAGCACTTCACCCAGAACTGTAATAGTCAATGGCGGTAAATAACTTGACACAAGTCCTGGTAGCTTTTTGTAGTAAACGGGAAGTGCACAGTTTACTGAAGCATTTACGTAATGAACAGAGTATAGCACAAGCAGTCTTAAGCAGAGCAATTGAGCCTGCAGTATACAACACGGTGCAAAACAGCTGAACTCTTGGGTACTTCAACACACTCTCTCTCTGTCTCTAGAGGTGACACAGTAACAATTCCGACAGACCTAGTTAAATGTTAGGCTTACTGGAAAGTTGGTGATGCAGTTTAAGATGGAGCTTTTAGTGGACCTACTGGCTATCCCTGGCTTTGACTTCAACGGGTTTGTTTTTTATGTAACTCACTGTTTAAGTGGACTGGGTCCCCGTTTATCACCCGCACTGCTGTCAGGCAAGAGAGCTGATGAATCCTAGCTTCCCTGCTGGACAAAACGCGTGTTGAAGCTGCTCGCTCTGCTGACCTCCTCCTACACGTCCTCCTCCTCCAACCTCCTAAGCAGACTTTCTCAAAAAGGACAGGTCGCTTCATGCCTGCATCGAGCTATCAGGGTTTGAACACGATAATGATCAAGAACAAATATCTTTACCCTTGATCCCAGAGCTGTTTGACCGCCTGCTCAGCACACAGATCTTCACCAAGCTTGTTCTGCACGGGGCTAATAATCTAATCCGCATCGCGAAGGAGACGAGTAGAAGCCTGCTTTCAATACACAAGGCAGGCACTATGAGTGCTTGGTAATACCTTTTGGGCTAGTTAATGCTCCAGCCATCTTTCAGGAGTTTATTAACGTCTTTTTTAGGGATCTTTTTCACACATGCGTTGTCCAGTACTTGGACAACATCCTGATCTTCTCGCCGGATATTCACTCCCACCAAAGACAGGTCCATACAGTCCTCCAGCGGTTAAGAGTGAACCGCCTTTTTGCTAAATTTCAGAAGTGCATTTTTGAGTGTGAATCTCTTCCTATCCTGAGATATATTGTGTCCAAGAAGGGTTTGCAAATGGAACCCATTAAGGTCTCTGCCGTGCTGAATTGGCCCCGTCCATCAGGTCTTCGGGCAATTCGGTGATTTTTGGGCTTTGCAAATTACTACCGGCAGTTTATTCCGCACTTTTCCACCCTGATGTCGCCCATCTCTGTTCTCACTGATGCCGAGCTGAATCCGCTTTTCAAGCCCTAAAATTAGCTTTCTTGTCTGCATTCGTGCCGCATCGACCGGAGGTCACAAAACAGTTCTTTCTGGGGGTCGATGCTTCGTCCTCCGGAGCAGGTGCAGTCCTATCACAGAAAGGTGCATCAGGTAGGAGGGTGCCGTGTGGGCTTCTTCAGACGACGGTGATTGCATGTGCATAAAATATATGTATGCTAAACACAGAAAATAGAACTCATTGACAGCAAAGGGTTAATTCTCGTGATTGCGTTTTGCTTGTTCATTTCTCAGCCACGGAAAAAAGTAGGAACTGCTCTATTTTCTTGTGTTTTGCACAAATACGCAAGTGGAAGCATGAAACACTGTGCAACTACGCAAGGAAAAGCACATAACTGGACCTCATTAGACCAGTGAGCCTGTTAACCCTTTCCAATCCACTGTCTGACGTCTAAAGACATTCTGATTGAAGGCTGTACAGCTCCGATGTCAGAAGACGTCCGGCAGGGTATTCTTACTGTAGATTACTGGCCGCTCTAATGTCGGAGGCCTCTCCAGCATGTCATATATCGCAGTACTGGCTCTAGCCAGCAGATGGCGCCATTGTCTAATGGCAGAAAGAGAAAGCCCCCTAGGAAACCCTGAATCCAATATTGGATTGCAAAGGGTTAATCCACGGAAAGGATGTGTTGCCCGTGTGTGAACTGGTCCTGTGGGTGCAAAAAATACAGTACTATACGCAGACACGTGCGCAAATGTACCGCATCCTTTCTCGTTCATGCACAAATGCGTTGTGCTGTGGTGAGTGTGATTGCAATAGCGCTACTTTTTGTGCAGTCGCGGTATCCCTCGCGTATCTGCACATTTTACTGTATTTTTTGCACTGACGGGGAACGCGATGTGATTTTAAAGGCTGTGCAGCCTAATTAGTCCCTGATGTGTTTTCCCCACAAATTTGCATAGTTCTTCATTGCATTTGTGCATCCCCCTTAGACATGCCTTTGGTGCGAATGCTGCATTTATTTTGTGGGCACGCGAAATGCGAACGCAAAAGCGTGAGTGAGAATGAATCCATTGAAAACAATGAGTTCTATTCTCTGCGCATTGAAAAAGCCCCAAAAGGTAGTTTTCTTCTGGAAATGGAATTGTGAAGACCTCTTGGGATACAACGTTAGGGCAGCCGCACACGACGCATTGAATTAAACTGGCTCCTTCACATGTGTTTTTTTTTTCCGGGCGCGTTTCGTGCGAGGGGAAAAAAAGGGACATGCTCTATTTCGGTGTGTAATTGCGCACAGATGGCCCCCGGCTGCCTGAAATCGCGCAGTGATAGTGAGTGTATAGGCGCTTATGCCCGTGTGCAGCCGCCCTTAATCCTAAATTCAAAGAAAAGGTTAAATAATCTGTCATAAAAATCAAAAACTTTTAGAATTTTTAATGAAAAATATCTAAATAAAAATTTAGGAAAAACTTACAAAAAGGAGATAAAAAATCCTATCTCCATGCACTGTTTTCTCTCTACCCCTGCCCGCCATTACTAAAACTGGCCTAGATATACTTAAGACCACTGCAGGAATTTAAAAAAGGACCATAAATAACTAAACTGTATCCGGTTATATCTTGGGTGTTAAGGGGTTAACTTGTCATTTCTTTAAATAAACTAATATCTAAGAAATGCTTTGTTGGCCAAATAGACGAAATGTTCAGCGCCTTCAGGAATAGTACAGCGCTGCATCCCAAAATACCGGCCTAGTTCTTGGAAAGCCCCCTCCCCCCCCGAACACTCCTCTCACAGTAATAGCAGCGGCAAGTGCGTATACCCGCTCTGAAGCGCCAATGTTACCGGGTGTGATACGAATACCATATGTTCCGTCTTAACATATTCTGTGGGAGCTTTCAGACGGGACGGCGTTGTGGAACACGCCGCCCCGGAATTCTGCACCAAAATCTGCTATTTTCAGTTCTGCACAAAAATCCGTACGTTAGCCCTGCTGACTTGGGTGCTGAATATTCCGCAGGAATTCGCAACGCTGTTACGGAATATTCCGTCCCGTGTGAAAGGTCCCTAATCATGTTAAGGAGTCCATCCAATTTTTGAAAATGTATCCATACGGTACGTATTTATATGTCCCATTGTCCGAACTGCCTATGGTTGTCACCCATACTACATCCTGTGTCTGAGAGCAGCTTCAGAAGAGTGCATGCGCAAATATGCTCGCCACTACGGAGCTCGCCGCTATAGAGCGTATTTCTGCATGAACAAGTGAAATTTTTTTACTTATGTTTTTTACCATTTAAATTTTGCGCTATTGCGTGCAGAAGCAAAAAAGCAAGAAGATAGGTCCTGCCCTCTCTATTCCTGCACGTAGTAATATCACGCGAAAATCCCAAATTCATGGTCACAAAAATGGCATCCCCTGTTCATATGCCCTATTAATGCATATGAACATCGCAGAGTGGGGTCCCCTGCTCAGGACCCCTCTCTGTGTTCCAGAATGGAAGCATGGCTCCTGTCCTGGTGGACCTTCTGTCTTCTTGTTATTACTGGACATGGCCAACCATTCATGTGAATGGCTATCTTGTAATACTACATTTTCCCTGCAGTGGCCAATAGAGGGATAATGTCAGGCTTGTCACAGCTTTCCCTGGCAAAATCAGCCATTTTCTGAGGGTGCCAAGAACTGGAATGGACTTGGAGCAATCCCATATTCTCCAAGGGGTTTTGCCTCTTGGCACAACCCCTTTAAGGTAAGCACTATTTGCACTCTAATGCTATAAACTGGCATCTATTCTTCACTTTGCTGATGATGGTTGACATGGCAAACCCACCATTCCATGACTTAGTCCAATCTGTTTTTGGAAAAAAAAATCTAAATTTTGCTTCCATGTAATATGTACACAGAGGTGGTACCCGATGAGTTGGCTCACAGTGCCAGCTCCACCAGTGCTTGCATAGTTTATTTTATTTTTTTGGTGGTAGGAGGGTATGTTCTTCCCACCATGTATACTCTAGTAAATCCCCCAACCCCATCCAACAAACTAATCTTTCTCTGTCCTCAATAGCTTCCATATAACTGTGGTTCAACTTAATTGCTCCACAACAAACCTCCCCTTTAATTCATCACAGTTTGGACCTTATTTACTCAGGTATCCAGGAGGATCAAAGAGGAATAATAGTGAACAGAAGTCAAAAGTGTAGCAATTCATTGAATTCACATCAGCTTCGAACAAAAGCCATCTAAGATGATACCTAGCAGGAACCACAAGAACAGTGATGAGCCAACTTTTGAAATGTTTAGTTCAATCACTTTGCCAAACTTTGCTAAAAGCTTGTGCCAAACCAAACTTTAAGCAAAGTTTGACCCACAACAGTGAACTCTACTGGTTAAGTTCCCTCAGCACTACTTTGGAATAAATGGGGTCAACAAATGAGTGAACTTGGGTACAAACGTCATCCAATGCAAGCTACTATTTTTGGAATTTTTTGTATCGCTCTGGAGGACTCACTTTGTAATTTTTGTCTTCCCTTTGCAGTCACCATGATGACTGTTTGAGCAAAACATAAATATTCAGGTGGAGACAGTAATATTTATTCACCATGATTGGAAATATCTTCCAGGCAGAGTTTTTGTTATTGGGACCTGTGACCCGCGGTCACCACGTATGACAGGTTTCTGAATCAAACCCTTCATCATTTCATTTCTTCTTATAAACATCTTGAGGTTCCTCAGGGTGAGTCAGACAGTTACTCAATGCCAGTAACATTAATTGTCTGCGTCTCATATTTATGGCGGTTAAGTTATGGTGAAGTTTCCGCACTTGATGTTCCACAAAGGTCAATTCTGAGTCCCAACTGGTTTTTGTTTTATGTGGAAATTTGTCTTTGCATTATTAGATTTGTTGGAAGTTGTATGTAAAGCAGCATAAAGTTTATGGTACAACATAAATCCTGCACTGAGCAGGGGGTCGGACCCGATGACCCTGGAGGTCCCTTCCAACTCTACCATTCTAGAATTCTATGATATTTCCAGAAACTGGCCTACGGTATGTCTGAAGGTGAACTACTCATATTACTTCTTAGAAAGAATCATGCTGAGGATTGGGTGAGGGTTCAACAGTTTATTATTGAGTCCAACAACATCGACAGGATAAATATGGACGGTTGTAGATATAGCTCAATACAAACAGTCTGACTACTAAGACAAACATGGTGCACATATGTACAAAATTCAGGGGTAAAGAAAACAAGTATGTGTAACATTATACCATTCGATCACATTGAACTCAACTTTGGGCCAGTTTCAGATGGGCACAATACGGACGAATGTCCCAGCCTGACCACGGGGCTACTGACCTAGACAACATCATGATGCCATGAGTTCAAGTCAGTAGAACTAGGGTCAAGTTGGGACATTCGTCCATATTACAGGAGCATGAATGCACCCATAATACACTCATGTGAAAGCAGCTCTATGTGATGAGTCTAGTAAAGTCAACCATGCACATTAGACAGAATGACCTTAATAGCAAAATTCAGACAGTTTGATGGTACACTGTATGAACATATAAGATGGAGGACTTCCCAAAAAGAAAACTAACTCGTTTTTGAACTTTTTTGATCAAATTGTCTTTTCATCATATTTTTGGTCAGCATTAGATGGGGACAGTTCACTATAATGGTGGTATTTCCGGTCAATAGACCCGGTTCGGGCTGGGATTTGTACCTCTATGTGAAGCTGGTATAAGAATCAATCATAGATAAGAATTATGAAGTCTGATTGGTTGTAGAAGCCGGAATAATTCTAAATTTAAAGAGCAATTCCATAAATCACCTTGAAGATGTTTCCAGGGAGCCTAAATACTTACACAGAGCTGTGGTGTTGGAACCTCCACTTGCAGCGTGGTTCCAACACCGGGTCATGTGGTTATGGGCCCTCTCTCTGTGTGTGCCCGTCATACCATCAAGGGGCTAGCTGTTTAGTGTATCTAAATTACTAAGCCATGGCTGATGCAGAGACAGAGGAGGGGGCTGACTTAGTTATTAAGAAAGATGAGTTGGACAGCTAGCCCCTTGATGATATGACGGCCACAGAGACGGTCCGTACCACGTGACCCGATGTTGGAACTGGACTAGTAGTAGAGATTGCATCACCATGAATCTGTTTTAGTATTTAGGCTACCTGGACAATCCTTCACAACCACTCTGTACTTCCTGGTTGCTGCTGACCAGGACATGTGACTGCTACAGCCAATCATAGGCTAAAGTCAATGCTGTGGCCAGTGATTGGCTGCAGGAGTCACATGTCCTGGTCAGCAGCAACCAGTAAGTGTAGAGTGGCTGTGAAGCAATTTTAAATGGTGGGAAAACCCCTTTAATATTGTGTGAAGGCTCCAAAAAAAAAAAACGCAATCCTTACAGGTCTCCAGTGATGATGTCATCTCAACTTTTTAAAAAGTAATCTACTATAAGCCATAAAGTAATGTGCTCCAAAAAGAAAGAAGATATGGTTTTTATTCACATTTCCCTTAAATCGATCATAAAAGCGCCGCATGACCAGCAAGTCCCAAAAACATTCCATTATCAACAATTTTTTTTATTTTTTTTTAACATTGACAAAAACAAAAAGCAAAAAGTGCGCAACAAAGTGGAGAATAAAAGTTAGCCCTCGATTACAAAGTTCAGACCGGTTTCAGGCAGTCATGGGGCGACTGAGGTGCCCAGACCGTCTGGAGTTCTACTAAAACGGACTTAGATCACCATACTGGTAACCTAGAATGAGTTCAGCAGAACCCTGGGAGGTCTTATGCTGGGAATATTGGCAAACAACTAAAACATGTAACATGAATACATTTTTGATGTCTAGAACCTACAAAGAAAATATCAGTTACCATACCACACAACCGTCCTATTTTTTTTCGCGGGATTGTTTCATGAAATAGACCTCACAGGAGGTGGAACTTATGTAAATAGGCCAAAATATGGACATCTCTGAGTGGTTTTGTGAGTGTTGCTGTGTAGAGTGTGGGTGGGGCTTAAAGTGGCTGTCCCATTTCTAGTTGTTTTGCTGCAGGAAGTAGACAGCTCCATGCATTGTGCAGTGGCCCAGGTTGGTATTGCAGGCTATAGGGTACTCAGTCATATTGAAGTGAGAAACAGTTAGAAGTGGAGCAACCCCTTTAAAGAAAACTTGTGAGGAAATGGGGGTCTGTGGAGCTGTGTCTCATACTCACCTGGTACCACATTATTACATTGTTTAACAAAGCATGGCTCCTTTCAGAAGACTGTGTTCACGCACTCTATAGGAGAGCGCATGCACAATACCGTCTGGAAGGAGTCACGCTGTGTGCGTGCTGATTTTTCAGGAGAGCGCTGGAATTGGGGACCTTATGAGACACAGCTCCCCGGACCCTCTGTTCCCTAAATTTGAGCCCCATGACATTCAAATTCAAATGTTGGCAAGTATGCTGGTTGCACATTCAGTGTCAGCAACAACTAACCTGCAAAAAACAGGTAATGAATACCAGTGGGCGTGTCTATATAAAATGGCCACACCCAGCCACATCATGAGTATAGAACCAGTCAGCGGCTGCTATGTGGCTTCATACATTTAGCATTGGTTTATAGACTAAAAAACTAGTGATTACAATATATAGAGAAATACAAGACACGTGTAATAATATTACTTAGATCATAAATCACCAATACTGGAGGTGGAGGTGAGACCAGAGAATCAAATATAGTACATAAAAAGTGTAGAATTCAGCATCATACATGATGGATTTTCATCAGTGTTAGATGTCTGAATAAATAAACACGCCCCTGAATACAATACTTTGCATTCACTACCCCTCCCTATTTAATAGCCCCAGCATCATGAAGTTTCTGTCGAAGCCCCTTTATTGTTGTTTTTAAAACAATTTTTAAAGTTTTTTCACAAATTTTTTAATGCAATTACAGATCTCATGTCCCCATGACAACACTTACTGAATAAGATATGCTGATATTTGTTACACAGCATGAAGTATATAATAACAGTAACAGGGGACAACATTTTGTTATAGTTACAAAGGCACAGTGGCTCCTCTCAGAGGAGGTTTGTAACTCTAGTCCATGTACAAAATAATTCCACCAAGTAGATATGAGACAGACAGATATGAGAGATAGATAGATAGATAGATAGATATGAGATAGATAAATAGATAGATATGAGATAGATAGTTATGAAATGGATGGATATTAGATAGATAGATAGATAGATAGATAGATAGATAGATAGATAGATAGATAGATAGATAGATAGATAGATAGATATGAAATAGATGGATATGAAATAGATGGATATGATATAGATGGATATGAAATAGATAGATTGATGGACATGAGATAGATATATAGATATGAAATGGATGGATATTAGATAGATATGAAATGGATGGATATTAGATAGATAGATAGATAAAAAGATATGAAATAGATGGATATGAAATAGATAGATTGATGGACATGAGATAGATATATAGATATGAAATAGATGGATATTAGATAGATATGAAATGGATGGATATTAGATAGATAGATAGATAGATAGATAGATAGATAGATAAAAAGATATGAAATAGATGGATATGAAATAGATAGATTGATGGACATGAGATAGATAGATAGATAGATAGATAGATAGATAGATAGATAGATAGATAGATAGATAGATAGATAGATAGATAGATAGATAGATATCAGATAGATGATATGAAATAGGTAGATAAATAGACATGAAATGGATGGATATTAGATAGATAGATAGATGGATGGATATTAAATAGATAGATGGATGTGAAATGGATGGATATTAGATAGATATGAAATAGATAGATGGATAGGTAAATCCTGACAGCATCAACTTTCTTAATATCCACATTCTATATTTTACACCCTCTCTCAGTACTTTACATAATAGAAAACAATGTTATTGTCCGTAGTTCACATGGTTTGGGCGGTTTCTCCCACCTCCCCTAGTATAGACCACCATCATATCCTGATTACAGATCCTGGCACATAATCACATCCGAGGCTCTCTGGGCGGTCAGTACTTCCAATATACAAATATTACGCGGCATGTCTGTTTCTGGCATGAGATATTTGTATGTGTTATTTTTTAGTTCTGTAAGAGGTAAAGTCACTGAAGGGGACGTGTACGGGTAAATTAGTACTGGTTACAGCTTCTGTTACCTACTATCAACATATCCTGTTTATCACCATCCACATCTGGACCCGTGTATGTATATATATATATATATATATATATATATATATATATATGTGTGTGTGTGTGTGTGTGTATGGACGCTGATGCAGGTGATGATTTATTATTTCAGCATTAGTATTTTAAGCAGCAGATCCTTTGTCTATGAACAAGGTACGGACCATAGAGGCAGACCATGTGACTGTTATGGGGCCCTTGGAGAAAAGGGGCCTCAGGTCTAATTACACCATCCCTTTTGCTAGAAATATATGCAGGATCTCTCTCCACAGGTGAATTGCATTGAGCAATCAAGGAGGTAGAGAATTGGCCCAAGGGTCATTTTAAGGGGTATGAAATGGGAAACAAACACCGGGCCCTCCTGTTATGGGTGGCAAAACTGGGCAGTGCATTGAAGGGGGGGGGGTTAAGCTTTTCTATAAAGCCCTATCTCATCTATATGCGCCATTGTCTATGAAGCAGATAAAAAAGGACCGAGGAGCAAGCTTCTACTATAAAGGCAGACCCTACAGTTGCTATGTGTCCCTTGGAGAGAGAACCCAGTTTTGGTTTGTGCTATGCCCTTTACTAGTAGATGGCAAGAACTTGTATAGGACCCCCTTCTCCAGAGGTAGTGCATTGTTAGCAAACAAAGGGGGATATTGCTCAACGGCTATTAAAGGGGATAATAATCACCTGGCCGCTCTGTCCTTGGTAGCATAATGGGGGCCCATTTAAATTTTTTGCTATGGGGCCTGTTGCCTTCTCTGTATGACACTACCTGAGAGCAACCTCTTCCTGATGACAGCGGAAAACACCCTTGGTCAAGTCTTCGGACTACACATCAATGTAAGGGGTCGGAGGTACAGGTTATATGATACAATACATTAGCTAAAACTAATGAAGAGATCAGGGAGATTGAAAGGGAGGAAGGAGAGATATATTAGTTGGATAGATTGATAAATATACGATGGGTGGATGGATTCATAGATATACGTAGATAGATAGACATGAGATAGATAGATTTGAGATAGATAGATAGATAGACATGAGATAGATAGATAGATAGATATGAGATAGATAGATAGATAGATAGATAGATAGATAGATAGATAGATAGATAGGAGATAGATAGATAGATAGATAGATGGATATTAGGAATAAATTGACAGATCTAAGACGGATGGATTCTTAAACAGATAGATAGATCTTAATTGGCTTGATTTGTAGATAGATATTAGTTGAAGAGATTGATAGATCTACGATGGATGGATAAGATAGATAAATAGATAGATAGTTGGATAGATTAATGGATATAGGAAGGATGGAATCATAGAGATAGACAGATAGATAGATAGATATTAAGTGGAAGTAGATTAATCAACATGATGGATGGAAGTAAGTATGGATGGTGTCATAGATATAAGAAGAATAGATAAAATATCGATGATAAAAGATATATTTATATAAGTTCAACAAATTGACAGATCTAAGACGGATGGATTCTTAGACAGACAGATAGATATTAGTTGAAGATATTGATAGATCTAAATATACAATGGGTGGATGGATTCATAGGTATACGTAGATAGATAGATAGATAGATAGATAGATAGATAGACAGACATATGAGATAGATACATAGATAGATAGATAGATAGATAGATAGATAGATAGATAGATAGACAGACATATGAGATAGATACATAGATAGATAGATAGATAGATAGATAGATAGATAGATAGATAGATAGATAGATAGATAGATAGATAGATAGATAGATATTAGTTGTGTAGATTAATAGATATGATTGATTGATGGATGGAAGGAAGGAAGGAAAGAAGGCTGGTGTCATAGATATTAGATAATATATACAATATGGATGGCTACATAGACAGATATTAGTTGAATAAATTGACAGATTTAAGACGGATGGATTCCTAGACAGACAGATAGATATTAGTTGGCTTGATTCATAGAGATGGAGGGATAGATAGATAGATAGATAGATAGATAGATAGATAGATAGATAGATAGATAGATAGATAGATAGGAGATAGATAGACAGATATGAGATAGATAGATATTAGATAGATAGATTAGATAAGAGATAGATAGATAGATAGGAGATAGATAGATAGATAGATATGATATAGATAGATAGATATGAGATAGATTTGAGATAGATAGATAGATAGATAGATAGATAGATAGATAGATAGATAGATAGATAGATATGATATAGATAGATAGATATCTCAGACATAAAACAGCAAGTGAGAAGTAAAATAAGAACTATGAGAAATAAGAGTATCTATCTTTCTATCTATCTCATATCTATCTATCTATCTATCTATCTCATATCTATCTATCTCATATCTATCTATCTCATATCTATCTATCTATCTCTCTATCTCATATCTATCTGTCTATCTATCTATCTATCTATCTATCTCATATCTATCTATCTCATATCTATCTATCTATCTATCTATCTATCTATCTATCTATCTATCTATCTCATATCTATCTATCTATCTCATATCTATCTATCTCATATCTATCTATCTCATATCTATCTATCTATTTCTTTCATCGCTTTCTAAATAACCAACAATTTAAATATGAAAATTACATCTAATATAGAAAACAATCTAAACACCAACCCAAATACAGAATAGCACGCAGTTCACTGAACTATAATCACTCCTAAAAAACATGCAACATCCACGATAGCTGTCTGATCACCTGATACCACCCACTAATGGATTAGAAGAACATTCCAGGGGTGCTGTTTAATGCGCTGAAAGTGCAATTTATTGATTTTTTTTATATTTTTTTTTAATCCCACACGTGTTTACAACATACATCAATGTGCACCTCAGTTAGTACTGTATTGTAGAAACATCTCTAGGACAAACCAGTCACACATGCAAAATCTATCTAGAAAATTCTATCCTTTAAGACATGGGGTTGATTATGGTGTTACAATGTTATATAGCATGAAAACGTGTAAACATGTCATCTCCTGTCTGCTTCCTCCGACAGGCGATCGCCAACCTGCAATCTGCACGCAGAAAATAAATACCCAGTAACCTGTCCAAACACAAAAGCTACACTTGTGCATTGGGTTAGGGGGCTCCATGGCTCCTGGTGGTCAATGTGTCCATGGAAAGAACACCGCACACCCAAGTTTCTGTGCTCATATTCACAGATAGAACTTTTTTTTTCCTTTTTCTGTTTTTTTTTTTTTTTTTTTAACTTTTTGTCGTTGTGCTATACCTCAACTTTTTATCTTTCTTTGCAAACAAGACGGCGGAACACCTCAGTGCAATGCGACAGCGGAAAGAAGTACAAATCCATTGCTCGGATAGAAGGCTGAAGGATCGGTCTATTGTCTCCTGGCTTCTTATTCAACCGTCAAGGCACAAATCGGCTTTTTTTCCTGATGACTTCTCGCCATGTATCAGAAAGATTGATTGGAAAATCCATTGATTCGTCATTCCTGCAGGGTAGAAATGCAACCACAAGTGACAAGGTCTACCATAAAATGATAGAATCAGTAGAGATGAGAGGACTTTTTAAAAGTTTCATTCGGCCACTTCATTCAGTTTTGGTAAAAAGTTTGGTTAGGTTTGGTCAGAATTAGTTTGAACAAACCAGAACTTCACCAATGCCCACAAAACTAGTGTATGACACTGTCTAAAAGGTGATGGTGGTCCAATGTGGCTCAATGGTTAGCACTGTTGCTCTGCAGTGCTGGGGTCCTAGGCTCAAATCTAACCAAGGACAACATCTACATAGAGTTTGTATGTTCTCTTCTTGTTTGTGTTTCTTCTTTTCAATAAATATATACACTATATAATGTGATTATTATGGAGAAACTAAGACAGCGAGAGCATACAAACTCCATGTAGATGTTGTCCTTGGTCAAGAATTGAGGACAACAACTGCATGGAAGAGAAGGAGAAGATACACAAGGAAAACATACAAACTGAATGTAGCTATTGTGCTTGGTCAAATTTGAACCTACGACCCCCAAGGCAATACTAACCACTGAGCCACATCGGTCCACCACCACCTTCTAGTAAGTTTGGCCGAGACGAAACGCCTGAGGTTCGGGTTTGTCCTTAACTACATTTTGAGCAAAGTGAGACCTGAAACAAGGTTCCACTAAGGGGCGTAACTATAGAGGTTGCACCCGGGCCCAGGAGCCTTAGGGGGCTCATAAGGCCTCAGTTCTCCATATAGAGAGCCCAGTACTATGAATAAAGCATTATAGTTTGGGGGCACCGTTACAGGTTTTGCATTGGGGCCCGGAAGCTTCAAGTTACGTCTCTGTTTCAGTTCACTCAACACAAATCTTTAGGGGGATGGGATTAGAAACAGTAGCAGTCCTGAGGGTAGCTGATCAATATTTTAGTCCCAGAAAACCCTTTAAACTCAAGGTGACCTGCCATTCCAGACAAAACCTATAAACACAATAGCACTGTTTCTAGGCAAGAAAAAAAATCTAATCCTTTTTCACAGCCTTAGGCTGGATTCAGACGACCGTATATCGGCTCAGTTTTCACGCCGAGCCAATATACGGTGTCCTCATCTGCAGGGGGGAAGGATGGAAGAGCCAGGAGCAGGAATTGAGCTCCCGCCCCCTCTCTGCCTCCTCTCCGCCCCTCTGGACTATTTGCAATGAAAGGAGGAGGGCCAGGCCGGGGCTAAATTCCAGGAATTAGCCCCATCCCCGTCCCACCTCTCCCCTATTTTGTTTCCTTCAGCTACGAAAATTATTTTTGCTGCTTTTTTTCCCCCTGACATATAGGGCTATTTTTTTTATATATCTTTTTCACTGACTTTTTTTTCAGTTTTTTTTTTTAGTTTTATTTGGGGTAAAAAGCTAAAAAATGATTCTTTTAACATTTATAGTTTGTTTTTTTTATTAGTATATTTACACTTAAATAACGTATGGTAACGGGTTCCTCCTTTTGTTTCAGACATTTTGATATATAATGTGTATGGTTTTGAATTACAGGGTATACAACGACGGTTTTGCTTGGCGGCAGCTTTTGTTTTTTTTTTCTTTTTTATGTATATATTATTGTTTTATTCTGTAATTTTGTTTTACTTATTTATCTAGTTATTTTTTTCACTATCTATGTCCCCCATGATGTCATATAAGACCTCCGGGGGACATTCATATGTTTTTTGTTTTTTTTGTTACACACTTTCCCAATGTAACTGGGGATTCCATAGGAGCCCCAGTTACAGGGAAAAACATCCCCTATAGTGACATTAGTCACTGGCAGAGCTGATCATTGTCTTCTAGGACCCTGCAGCTCTGCTGCCCCAGGGATTCCTGGCAGTCATGGGATTCCCTGGGAAGAATCACTTTCACTTTAACTTGTTAGTACATAGCACTCATTGAGCGCTCTGTACTCGGGAAAGGAGAAGGCAGAAAGGGTTAAAAACTCCTCCTGCCTTCTCCTTGTAGGTTCACAGCTGTGACTAACAGTTGACGACTCAACATGCTTCTGATTGATTGCAGAAGCAGGGTCTTTAATCCCCCACCCCCAACTCCGCTGTATTTTTACGATCGGAGGAGCAAGTGCGGAAAATTTACACTGCTTGGTCCTAAATGGGTTAAAGAGTATGTAGACTTTTGGAAGCTTTTCTTTACATTGCTTCAGTACATCTAAGACAATAATTCAATACTGTGGAAGGGGATACTTACTCTTATTCTTCATGTCAGTAGATGTACAAATAGGATAGACAGACCAATATTCAGTAATATCACCATGCAGATCATGATGGTATCAGGTCTCTGCAATACAGAAGAAGACACCATGAGTAACCCAGACTGACCAATCTCTGATAAACAGATATTCCTCGTAAAGTTTACTATATCCTTGTAACTTGAATCTGTGGACAGAGATTTAGAGTTTACGAGTGAATTTCCACCGATGAGCGCCATTTTTTGTATCCCCATAGGTCCAAAATTCTCTGCTGATTGATGCATTAGCACAAGATGTAGGACCTAATATCGACATGATGGACATTCAAAGGGGTTGTATCAGACATTTATCAAAAGGGTTGCATCAGACATATCCACGGGATAGGCAATAATGTGGACGATTTGGGTGGCAGCTTGGGGCCCATGGATGCCCAAACCACTCACCATCATAAGAGAAACTGCACTAGTAGATTGCTGTGGACACCTGCCCGGCTTGAGCAGTCCCAGCGGTAATAGTCCCCCCCCCCCCCACACAGTGTCCCCAGCGATAATAGTGACCCCCACCCCAGTGATACTAGTGACACCCCTTACCCCCCCTCAGTGGCCCTAGCAATAATAGTGACCCCCCAGCGGTAATAGTGACCCCACCTCTAGCGGCCTCAGCAGTAATAGTTACCCCCCAGCAGTAATAGTGACCCCTCACACACACATACACACAGCGGCCCTTGCCGTAATAGTGACCTCCCCCACAGCGGCCCCCACTATGATAGTGACACCCCACAGCGGCCCCCATCACGATAGTGACACCCCACAGCGGCCCCTACCACTGATAGTGACACCCCACAGCGGCCCCCACCACTAATAATGATACCCCACAGCGGCCTCCACCACTAATAGTGACACCCCACAGCTGCCCTACTATGACAGCGACACTCCAAAGCGGCCCCTACTATGATAGTGACCTCCCCACCCCTGAGAACCCCGTACTTACCCCACCTCCTTGTGGAAGCTCCACCTCTCCTTTGCCCGGCGTTGCTGCTCGGCGCTGATCCCGGTTCACACTGTGATGTCAGTGTGCTGCAGGAAGCCTCCGCTCCCTGCTCTCGCGGAACCTAACAGAAGACGTCGGGGGAGGGGGGAGGAGGATCCCGGCTGCACACTGATGGCACAGTGTGCGCCGGGATCAGCGCTGCTAGCAGTGCAGTGAGTGAATACTGGCAGGGGAGCCGCGGTGTGTGGCACGCATGCCGTAGGTTCGCCACCACTGATATAGGGGATCTGGTATATAGAGGGGGAAACAGGTTATATAGAGGTATATAGGGGATGCTGGTGGTATATACAGGGGGGACACAGGATATGTATATAGAGCAAGGGGGTTCTTTTGGGTCACAGGGTGTTTATTCATATATTGTATATATTGAGATATATATTTCAGTCCTGACTTTCAAATCCCCAGCATGCTCATTAGGTTACATAAAAGCTGTGGATTTTACCATTTTCAATGTATCCATCGTTGAATAAGCAACAAAATCTACACATGCAGATTCAAGCAAAATCTGGAGTGGAAAATATCTGGTACGCCTGGGCTAGAGATAGCAGGGGGTGAGGGTGGGGTTAAATAGGTGATAAAAGTCAATTCTGTGAATAGCCCTTTAAAGTGATCCTCCAGCCCTGGACAAACAAAGATGGCCGAACTGTTTATCTGACTGCCTGATGCACACTGTTTTAGTATGCATCATTAGTCTAAGACACTACATGCTGCTTTGATTGGCCATTGGTGCCCATTAGAGATGAGCGAGCATGCTCGTTTAAGGCTGATGCTCGAGCGAGCATCGGTCTTTTCAAGTAACTGAGTACTCGTCTGAGCACCATGCGGGGGGGCGGTGGGGAGGAGCAGGGGGGAGAGTGAGAGAGATCTCTCTCTTTTTCCCCCCGGCTACCACCCTCCCCCTCCCCCCCCCCCCCCCCCCCCCGCATGGTGCTCAGACGAGTAATCAGTTACTTGAAAAGACCGATGCTCGCTCGAGCATCAGCCTTAAACAAGCCTGCTCGCTCATCTCATCTGCCCATGTCAGTGTGTGTGTCTTAGACTACCAATGCGTAGTAACGCACAGTGTGCATGAAGTAGTCAAAGAAGTGGTTCGGCCACCTTTGTTTGTCCAGGATCAGAGGGTTGCTTTAAATTGAGATGTTCCACCAAGACCTGCCAGCTCCAGTCCAAGATCTCCTGGCTTAATACCCCTTACCCAAAAACTGGGAAAAATATGAACAAACAAGCATGCCACGCATGGTGCCTACCTCTTCAGTTTCCTCTTCCGGTTTCTCAGCAACTTCAGCTTGGGCACCCTTTTTAAGTAAGCTTTTAGGGTCAAACTTAACCAATGCCTTGGACTCGTTCTTGGCTGGAGCTTTGGTTTCAGGTTTTTGAGCAGCGACTTTAGGTGCAACTTTTGGCTCTGCTTTGGTAGGAGTTGCTTTCTGTACAACCTTTGGTTCAGTCTTCAGAATAGCTTTGGGTTCTTGTTTCTGCACTATCTTGGTCTCCGGCCTGGCTTCTAAAACACTCACATCCAGCCTGGCGTCTTTTTTGGGGGGTTCTATAGCAGCCTTCTGTTCTTGGGGTTTTGGAGAAGGTAAATTGTCCTTCTTGTCCTCTTTTAATTCTGGAGTTCTTGACTTGGTTGGTGTTGTTGGTGAAGGGAATGCTTTTTCCTCATTATCCAGTGGAGGAGTTACTGGGGAGGTCCGCACAGCGTAGCTGTGATAGCCCTTGTGAAATTCAGCATCTGAATCGGTTGACGTCTTTCCTATGTGTTGAAGTGCTGTCTTCTGGCTTCCTTGGTTACTTGACTTGGATGGGCTGTTGGGTGGGGAGGCCGTTTGACTTCCACCTCGAGCTTGTTCCCCATTCCAGTTCCTGGGAGTCAATGACCTTTCCTTCTGGGAGCTTGTCTTAAGTCTTTTGGCATCTGGTGGAGTCGCAGCTGGTGGGGATGGGGTTCGTACTGGAGATACATCCTTCGAAGTTGGTTGCTTATCTGCTACCTGAGGACTTTCAGAAGGTGTCGGTGCAGGCGGCCCTTCATTTCCGGCACTGACCTGTTCTTTTAATTCCATGGGTTCTGCATTTTCTATGATTTCCTGCATTAGCTTTCTTTTTATGTACTCTGGCCCTAAAAGCAATAAAGCACATTTATGAGCACTTGCCAGATTGTATGGGATTAGAAAAAAGAAACAGTGCCACTCTTGTCCAAAGCCTGTGTTTGGTATTGCAGCTCAGTCACGTTTAAACGCTAGGAACCCAAAGGCTTTCGTTCAATGCTAGGCTGATTGAAGTGTGTTTCACTACAGGAACCACTATAGATCAAGTGTAAATTAAGTGAGAACTTAGCAGTAAGTATTTATTTTCGCTGCAGTGCCCCCACAGGTGACATGAAGCATTAACACAATTCCTATTGAAATCAATGGGCAGTAATACACGGATGTGTCGGTGTAAGGTAGTAGATGGGGCCCAATGGTTACTATGTAAATGTATAGGTGTTCATCAGGCATTACTTGTGAGATTTGGTTATGTACCTGGCTGGTAGAAGTCTGGAGAGAGCTCTCTTGCCATAGTTCTTGAAATGCCGGACTCGTTATTCGCTGCTTGGGCTGCCTGCTCAGCTCCGTCTGCTTTGGCTTTGGCATGTGCGGTCCTAAAATGGAAATATATAACATCAGTGAGATAGTACTGTGTTTATCATTAATTTTAGATTAACACATATTCTGGGTTACAAATAAGATAGAGATGTTACCATCATTAAAACCTAAGTGCAAAGGAGGCCGTCCAAAATAAATAGGTGCACTATTACTATATTAGCATAGGTTCACATGTGCCAGGTGTGCTTCAGAAATTTTTGCAATTGTGCCATTCATCTAAATGGAGGTTGTAGAAATTAATGGACATGCTGTAGAAAAAAACCTAGATGGATGGATGGATGGATGGATAGATAGATGATAGATAGAAGATGAATAGATAGATAGATAGATAGATAGATAGATAGATAGATAGATAGATAGATAGATAGATAGATAGATAGATAGATAGATAGATACGGTAGATAGATAGATAGATAGATAGATAGATAGATAGATAGATAGATAGATAGATAGATAGATAGATAGATAGATAGATAGATAGATATGAGATAGATAGATAGATAGATAGATAGATAGATAGATAGAGAAGGGAGATAGATATGAGATAGATGGATAGATAGATATGAGATAGATAGATAGATAGATAGATAGATAGATAGATAGATAGATAGGAGATAGATATGAGAGATAGATAGATAGATAGATAGATAGATAGATAGATAGATAGATAGATATGAGAGAGAGAGAGAGATACATAGATAGATAGATAGATAGATAGATAGATAGATAGATAGATAGATAGATAGAAGATAGATATATACATAGATAGGTAGATAGATAGAAAGATAGATAGATATGACATAGATATGACATGGATAGATATTAGATAGATATGAGATAGATAGACAGATATGACATGGATAGATATGAGATAGATATATAGATAGATAGATAGATAGATAGATAGATAGATAGATAGATAGATAGATATGAGATAGATAGAAAGATAGATATGAGATAGATAGAAAGATAGATATTAGATAGATATAAGATAGATAGATATTTGATAGATATGAGATAGATATAGATATGAGATGGATAGATATGAGATAAATAGATAGATGGATAGATAGATAGATAGATAGATAGATAGATAGATAGATAGATAGATAGATAGATATGAGATATAGATAGATAGATATTGGATACATATGAGATAGATAGATATGAGATAGATAGATAGATAGATAGATATGAGATAGATATATAGATAGATAGAAATATAGATATTAGATATATATGAGATAGATAGATATGAGATGGATAGATAGAAAGATAGATATGAGATAGATAGATAGATAGATAGATAGATATGAGATAGATAGATAGATAGATAGATAGATAGATAGATAGATAGATAGATAGATAGATAGATAGATAGATAGATAGATAGATGTGCCTCTCCGGTTATATACCTATCCGACTGATTTGTTAAACTGCTGTAATTGGATCTTGGAAACAAAATATGAATTAAGATTTCTCCTGCTGTGACATAGACAGATGGGACGAGGCTCCAGTGACAGCGATATGTATACATATACATTGCTGCTTTTATTGGAAACAACTGCTTATAATCGAGGCCATGAAGACATTTACGAGATTTTCTAAACACCAACTATAATATATCGCACATTAAATTGGAAGGGACAGTGCTAGGAATCCGGCAATGAGATATATCCACACAGCGGTGTGATGTAGAATGATTCAATCAGCCTCAATATTAAAAGGTTGTTTATTTTGGCCTTTTCCTTAAAATGCTCATGGCTCCAGTTTAATTATTTCTTACACACAAAGTAAATATTACGGGGCTAGTGCAAAATTAGAAACAGGTCTGCAGTTTGCTTCCAAAAACAGCGCCACTGGTATTCATAGACTGTATCACGTATTGCAGTTCAATCCCAATCTTGGGTTGACCGGTAGTACCCAAAACTGGACAGGAGTGGTGCTGTTCCTGTGGGGAAATGCAATTGCCGATCCTTAGGTATCTTCGTGAGCTATGCATTGAGGATAATAATTTTACTTATGTTACCCATAAGGTAGGTCCCTGTTCTTATGGCACAACCTGTGCCACTGCCAGGCAGTAGTCTGGAGGTCCAATCTGCCCTGATCAAGCTTTTTCAGTTCAGTCTGATACTGACTGATTAGTCCCACATTTGCAAGAAATGTTCAAAGGGAGCTTTCTGGGACTAAACTATTGATGACATAACCTCAGTATAGATCATTAGTAGTTGATGGGTGGAGGTCTGCAATGCAAGAACCCGACGATCAGCTGATCACCAGGCTGAATGCAGTTAATATGTTGCTGGAAACACACAGCTCCATACACACGGCAGTTGCCCGGGATGGTATCGCTGAAAATTATAATGGGTACTATGCCTGCAATACCATTTCAGACCACATTAGTGTGCAAGGAGCTGTTTGTTTTCGGCAACAAGTCAACTCTGGGCACTAGAGAAGCAACCTGGTGATCAACTGATTGGCAGGCGTCCCAGGCGGCAGACCACTCCTGACCACTCCAGGTATCGATTACCTGAGGATAGGGCATCAATACTTCAGCCACGAAAAACTCCTTTAACTTACTGAATTTAAAGCTGTTTTCCGGTTTAGAGACCCTATTTTTAAAGACTTTATCAGAAAATTAGAGGTGAGCCCTTTGACTATTAGTCAGAGTGGTTACCTTGAAAGTTCTCTCTCACTCTGGAGGACTTATATTATACAAACAGTTCATGGATTTTAATGAGAAATGCGTAATCCTTTATTTGCCCTGTGGGGGTGCTGCAGAAGAGTTGAACACTTGGTGATTATAGCAGATTACTGTGACTTCGAGCAACAGGACACCTTCTCATGAACTTATTGCCAGTGACCTTTCTAACACAAAAGGATTCTAATGGCAGGACTCCCCTTTAAAAGTATATAACAGTTGTAAAATCATGTCTGATAAGCTCCTATATATCAGTACTAGCTGATATACCCGGCTTCGCCCGAGTTATTTTGGTACTGGTGTTTATCTGGTGTTCACACGGAAAATCTTATGAAGTCGTGGTTACTTTAGAGATACCGAGTAAAAAAATATGTTCACCATTTTGCATAGTTCTCTGCGTTACCCAGGAAACACCACGTGGAGGTAACCATGCGACGTTTCCTTTATATAAAATGACGTCAGGAAGTGAGAGAATTAGATTACGTACATAAAATTTCGACGCTAATTCTTTTGCGCATAGAATTGAATAATGGAGTTGGGACCCATTAGCTTTTCCTATTTATGACATAATCAATGCTCGTGCCAAATTTCACGTTTCTATGACACTGGATAGTGAGAAAATTACATTCCGCACGTAAAATTTGGACGCTAATTCTTTTGCGCATAGAATTAAATAATCGAGTTGGGACCCATTAGCGTTTCCTATTTACAACATAATCAATGCTCGTGCCAAATTTCCCGTTTCTATGACACCGGAAAGTGAAAAAATTACATTCCGCACGTAAAATTTTGGCGCCAATTCTTTTGCGCTAGAATTGAATAATCGAGTTGGGATCTATGAACTTTTCCTATTTATGACATAATCAATGCTCGTGTCAAATTTCCCGATTCTATGACACCGGAAACTGAGAAAATTAGATTCCGTATGTAAAATTTGGACGCTAATTCTTTTGCGCATAGAATTGAATAATCAAGTTGGGACCCATTAGCTTTTCCTATTTATGACATAATCAATGCTCGTGCCAAATTTCCTGTTTCTATGACACCGGAAAGTGAAGAAATTACATTCCGCACGTAAAATTTGGACGCTAATTCTTTTGCGCTAGAATTGAATAATCGAGTTGGGACCCATTAGCTTTTCCTATTTATGACATAATCAATGCTCGTGGCAAATTTCGAGTTTCTATAACACCGGGAAGTGAGAGAATTAGATTCCATACGTAAAATTTGGACGCTAATTCTTTTGCGCATAGTATTGAATAATCGAGTTGGGACCTACTAACTTTTCCTATTTATGATATATTCAATGCCCGTGCCAAATTTTACGTTTCTATGGCATTGGGAAGTGACAGATTTAGATTATGTACGTAAAATTTCTACGCCAATTATTTTGCGTTAGAATTGAATAATCGAGTTGGGACCCAATTTCTTTTCCTATTTTGGAGATAATCTATGCTTGTGCCAAATTTCATGTTTCTACGACATTGGGAAGTTGGAGAACTTTTGGCGAGTCAGTCAGTCAGTCAGTCAGTGAGTCAGTGAGGGCTTTCGTCTTTATATAGATAGATAGATAGATAGATAAACCCTCCTAGGATATAAAATATTGAGTGGTATGCTGTATCCCACTTTATTCTGATCACCCCCTGATCCAACAGCTGCCTACTGCAACAAATACTGCATACCCTATATATAGCTAGAATGGCATATATAGCCTGACCCATCTGCTCCAGCCGCTCAGGGTCAGGAAAGGCTGTCAGATAGTCAGATCCTATATTACCTATAATGTTGCAATCAAAATTTACTCAAGCCCCTTAGATTATATTGTTTTTGTGAGCAGAAAGGATAAACTACTTCTAGAGCTCCTACAGTCATATTCTTTGCAGATACCTCACAAGAATAGATAGCCATGCTGGCCTTAGTTTAGATGGCACCCTGTGCAGGATTATTTTGCTTCCCCCCATGTCATAAGAAAAAAAAAAATATATATATATATATATATATATATATATATATATTCCCTGATAGGCAGTCTGCTTTTATTTTTTTTCTGTGCAGAAATATAGCAGCATACCCACACCAGAACGGCTCAGTGAATAAATACTGTATCAGAGCCAGCATAACATAAATACATCACCAGAACCGAGCTCATAGCCTAAATACAGCACCAGAACCAAGCTGATAATATAAATACAGCACTAAAGCCAGGCTCATAGCATAAATATAGCTCCAAAACCAAGCTCATAACTTAAATACAGCACAAGAAGCAAACTCATAATACAACACTCAAACCAAACACATAAAATAAGTACAGCACCAGAACCAAGCTCATAACATTAATACAATATGAACCAACCTTAGAACATAGATACAATACAAGTACCAAGCTTATAACATAAATATAGCACCCAAGCTAAACTCATAACATAAATACAGCAGTGGGATAAGACAATTTTGTTGTGGGGGCACTGAAGGGCTGGCGGCAGCACCTTGGAATATCAGAGAAGAGAAGACAGAGCCAGGAGGAAGATGAGTCATGTGGCCCCACAAGATGCTGCCACATGAAGGAAGATCGTCTGGGTGGGCGGATCTTAGTGGTCCAATTCAGTGATGTCAAGTGGTGCTCTTTTGTAAACTGAATTGCCGTACCATGTTGAAACTGTAGTGGCCCAGAATAACGGGGCCCCACTATAGTGTGTGAGTGCATTTGTATCGTGCTTTATGTTGCCAGTGTCTTTCATGTTGCATGAATATGATGTGTATTGCACCTCTGCAGCACTGAATGAGTTAACTCTGTCTGGTATGTGAGATGTCTGAGAAATGTATCTGGTTGTCTGTCACATGAGCGTGCAATATATATTTGTATGCGAGGCCTGAGTGTGAGGTCTCTGGTTCCGATGCCAGCCTGACAAGAAACCCATACAGACAGCTTCCGTTTTGTATGGGCCGGAATGGAGAAGGCTAAGAGACATCCTCAGTCGTCCCTGGGCCCGTTGTTCCCAGGAGATGCCAGTGGTGTACTAACCCACTGAGTAACTGAGAGAGAGAGAGTGAACCGCCATCACAGCGTGGAGTGTATGCCAAACGTGAGCGCTGATAGGTAGATAGCTGGAGAGAGAAAAAGGCGTTCATACCGGGCATGGAGCCCCACAGATAACTGGGACTGTGGATTCCTCAGTGAACCCGTGATTTCCTCCCTGTCGCACCACTTTGTGATTTCTACACCAATTGTCCTGCTGGCGTGAATTGTACCGTATTAGACTGTAAATAAGTTTCACAAGTAAAGGAGCACTGCTGACCGTTCCTGCTCTGCTACTTAAACCTACTCTGCGCGTGTGGACCAGTTATTTCATCGCCCGGATTTACTGCAGAGGAAGGAACGGTGGCGTCACCCGTGACAACAGTTTGCCAAGGTAAACTGCGTAGTGGGTTACCATTTTGACGGCCTGCCCTCGGTTACTTGGACGGAGATGGTAGAGCCCCGTGACAAGTCCCAAACTGTACCCCGCTGTCTCCTAAGCTAAGGCCTCATGTCCACAGGGAAAATCAGGCCCGCTATGGATTCTCCATGGAGAATCCGCAGCGGGTCCCTCCTGCCCCGCGGACATGAGGGCTGAAAATAACAATTACTCACCTCTCCGGACGCTCCGGATCTTCCCTTCTTCGCGGCTTGATCTTCTCTCCGTCGCGGCCGGATCTTCTTTCTTCAGCCCGGCGGATGTGCTCAGCACGCCGGCTGCATGCCGCGCGCATGCGCCGGGCACATCCACCGGCCCGAAGACAGAAGATCCGGCTGCGACGGAGAGAAGATCAAGCCGCGAAGAAGGGAAAATCCGGAGCGTCCGGAGCAGGTGAGTATATTCTGATTTTAGGTCTCCCACGGATCCGGACGGCTTCCATAGGCTTCAATAGAAGCCTGCGGGAGCCGTCCCCGTGGGTGACCCGCACGAAAATGGAGCATGGTCCGGATTTTTTCATGCTCCAGATTATTTTAAATTCACTTTTATTGACCATCCGCGGGTATTTATCTACCCGCGGGTGGTCAATGCATCCCTATGGGAATGCGGATCCGCGTGCGGGTGATCCGCTGCGGATTTTCATTGTTCTTTTGCCCATGGACATGAGGCCTAAAGGCCTGCTCCTCGGATGCTGCAAAACTATATGGCAGTATTATGTATTTTTTACCGTATTTTGAGTACTATATGATACTATATATGTGATGTTATGTGATCTCTATTTGACGGTACTATCTTGGCACTATAGGGTGGTATTATGAGTGTTGTATATAGCAGTAATATCTTGACACCATTATTTGGGCTCTATTTGGCAGAATTGCCTTTACATTATATGGCGGTATTATGGCAAACATAGGATCCTAATTTAATTGTTGCCTAGAAAAACCTTCTGCGACACACCAGTAATCCATATAGAGGACTGAGCCGAGAGAAGGATGCTACAGAAATAAGGTAAAGCATCACGTTTCAGGATTGATATTTAGGTACATGAAGGGATTATCATTGAGGTTGAGTGCAGAAAAGTGACCGGGCAGTGATGACTTGGACATTCTTAAAATGCTGAAACCTAACTCTACTCCTGAAATAACTAATAGTTGCTACCATTCATGAACACTGCATCAGTAATAATCCCTCTTGTGTAAGGCCCATTTACACACAAAGATTATCACTTAAACTTCGTTAAAATGATGGATTCTGAGCGATAATCGTTGCGTGTAAATGCTACCATCGTTTGCTTTTCTGACGAACGATGATTTTTAGTCCAACGAAAAAATCATAATTCGTCCGGCCCGCTGATAGCAGGGATTGCATGCTGTGACTCTCCGCGGGGAGCGCTGATAACATTGTATTCAACTGCTTTCCAGCGAGAGAGCAATGGAGCTGCATGCAGATAAGAGATCACCCGCTGTTTTCTGCATACAGCAAAGGGAGGCTCATTTGCACGCAAATGAAGCTACTAATAGGCATTAGGGCCCATCAGTAGTTTATGCAAAATGATCGCTCAAAACTGTCATTCAAGCTATCTTTTGAACGAATTTTGAGCTATCATCTTTGCGTGTAAATAGGGCTCTACTGTGTTCACACATAATTTTTTATGTTTGATATCATGTAGTACTAATACTACATATATGTAGTACATATACAGTACATATACTCGTCGTTGGACCAATAACATGATGAGAGTATCTGTCATTAAAAGAAAAATCCCAACCACTGCTAAGTCAGTTGTAGACAACCAGAAGTGTTGCATGTAACCTGCAACCTGTAACCTTTGGGGTCTTTTCCTCCTCTCTCCATTTCTATACTTTTCTCTCCATAATTGTGCAGAGTGAGAAAAGTGTGCCTTTCTTCTAACCTATCAGTCTCCTTTCCTTAGCTGCTCCTTCTCCCCTCTCACAGCATGAAGTTTCACAATCAATCATCAAGAAACTGCAGCAGCATACCCCTCCCTCCCCACTTTCCCAACCTTAATAATGATGCTTTAAAAGAAAAAGTTGTGTGTAACTGCACTGACATTGTGCAGTTTTTGTTAAGCTGTCACTCATCGTTGTCTTTCATACCCAGCGTTCAGAGGAGCTTTATCAGGGATTCACAGCGGGATACAGCTGATACTATTGCTTCAGCTGTATCCCGCTCCCTGAAGATAGGCTGGGTATGAAGAACAGAGCGGTCCAGCTCTGTTCTCCCTATCCCACTCAGAGCCCTCGGCTGTATAACAGCCGGGCGCTCCGTGCAGAGAACAGCTGGGACACCTCGCTTGTCTTCTGCATCCTCCGCTCGTAGCGCCCGCCGGGCGCTAGCAGCATGGAACAGCTGGATGCAGATGACAAGCGGGGACACCCCACTTGTCTTCTGCATCTTCCGTTTGCAGCGCAAGGTGATCGCTCAACATCTTTTGAGTGATAATCGTTGTGTCTCAATGGGCCTTTAGAGACCCTGCCACCTTAACAATTGGCACTTTCCTGTATGGAAATTAGACCCATGACCCCGGAGTGAAGCATAAAATCACACGACAAGTTCACCATAGATAAGTTTCAGTGTGAATGCCAGACTGGAATGCCCGGTACACACCAATAAAATTTATCCTGGGGGCCACTATACAACTATGCAAATTTAACCATTCACAAATTACTCTCCAATGCAGTCTCAATAAACTTCAATAGAAAGGTCGCTGGGTTTGCGTGTGGCCCTGTTTCCACTTAAGTGTATAAGAATGCAGTGGGTAGAAAATAGTAGACTCTTGTTCACCCAATATGTGCATATCTTATGCACAGCTCATATGGGGATGTGAGAATGGGGGTACACCCTGACTGAGGGCCCACTGGGAGATTCACCTGTTGGGCCAGTCTGGGTCTGAATCCACATTAGATGGGAAAATCCAGCAATCCGAGCGACTTCCAATGAAGCCTGGTCATTGGTCCCAGACTAGCCAGGGCCAGGATTTCACTGCCAACCTTGTGGGGTTTTCTGGTGTAACAGGTCCAACACACTTCTAGCTAGGTGTCTATAATAAAGTTGGCTCTCAACGTCAATGGCCAAGTTTGCCTAATCTATGCTTGCAACCAGGAAGACAGAAGAGCAATGTTCATGACCTTCTGGAGACATCAATCAAGTCTTGCACATTGGTAAAGGAAGAACGAACCACCAAGAACAGTCTCATGTATTCCCACCCTCTCTCCTATCATTATGTTCTACCATTTGGAACTTGTATAGAAGAGTTAAAAGAGTTGTCCAGGCTTAGAAAATGTTTTTCTAAGTCATTCTCCTCTAGCCTGTGAGATATTGGTCAGCTTTTCTAGCTTGGAGGAACTTTGTGTGTTAAAACTATTGAGGAAGTCATGTTGTTGACTAATCAGTTCTATATATAGGTCTCGTTCCACGGGGACTAATTGTCATGGAGCCATGGCTGTAGTAGCTCAGTGAAGCCAGAGGAGGCTTTTTTTTCCAGCTATCACATAGAATTTTGTAATTGCGTTCTCTTGAAAATTCCCTCGCTTTGATTTCGCTGTGGGCTTGTTTGCTTTAGAATTTGCAGCTGAGAATTTTAATTAATTGGACTCCATGGAAATGATTATATCTTGGCAAGCAGCATCGGCAACAATGCAGCGACTTTCTAAAACAGGAAACGCCTTAATGAAAAAAAAAAAATATCATTGTGCGGCAGCCGCCGGCGATTCGCTGGGACATATTAGTGAAACTTAGAAATCGCTAAAAATTTTATAAGCTTATTATTTTTTTAGCGACTAATAGAAAATTCAAGGTGTGTGGAAAGTCACCGGGTTTCCGGGGTCCCAGGGGGAAGCTCTGTGACCAAATATAAAAAAAAAAAATTACTCAGTTGTGCAGAGAAAGCCTCATTCATATTTAAAAAGCCATTAGCTCGATAGACTGTTATGAGACCGTCAAGTTTTTCGATTGACCTCACGTTAACCACTGTTAGAGATGATTAAAACTTCAGGAAAGTTTCAGGTAAGGAAAAAGGATACAGAAAGGAAAGGGGGGGTAGGAGGAGGTATGAGGCTACAGTCTGTGATTGTGCATGAGCTCTTGCTGTGAGAGGGGAGGGGGAGCAGCCAGAGGCAGCAAGCAAACAGCACAGCTCTCCAGCTCTGTACCAGAAAGAGCCAACCCACTCAACACCATTATAGAGGAAACATTATATAACTAATGGAGACTCAGGTCACCCCTTATGTATGGCTATACTGCATAGAACACATTGACTGACTGCCCTTCGATGATAATAACTCAAAATTAGAGATGAGCGAGTATACTCGCTAAGGCACATTACTCGAGCGAGTAGTGCCTTAGCCGAGTATCTCCCCGCTCGTCTCTAAAGATTCGGGGCCGGTGGAGAAGAGTGGGGAGGAACGGAGGGGAGATCTCTCTCTCCCTCTCTCCCCCCCGCTCCCCGCCGCAACTCACCTGTCACCCGCGTCGGCCCCAGAATCTTTAGAGATGAGCCAGGGTTTACACCAGGGCCCCAGGATACTAACATCTGCACTAAGCACCCTTTATCCTCCTGGCATCCGATCCAGGAATTGGCTGTTCGGAAACTCTGAAGCTCTGTTCCCTAAACTAGTTATCTACTCACTTGTCACTGCACCTACTTTTCTCTCTTCTGCACTGAAACTTCTGCAACTTTGCCGAGGCCTATAATATGTTTGCTCCTCCCTTCTAGAATCCTCTAGCTAAATCTCTCTTAATTCAAAGCTGATTGGTTGAAATTTAAGGTGGTTTCAAAACTGTGCTCGGGGTTCCACTTTCCTGCTCTGTTCAGTTGCCTGCAGTCGTTCTTCTCTGCTGTCTCTGTGACCCGCTGGTTAGAAGATCCATATTTAGCCATCCAAGATGGCCAATGTAATCTTCAGACTACCTAATCCCCATAATGCATTGCTAGTGTTAGAATTTCTGCAGACATCTGGGATGTTTGAAAATGGGGCCTAACCGGCAGATTGGAGGAACGTCAGAGAACAAGTGTAGGTAATACACCCCCCTCCCTCTTCGGCTTTGGGACAGAATTTTGTCCCCAAACCCAGAGGGTCTGTTTAAAAAAGTGCAATGCTCAGAAGACACATTCCAACCACCCCATTAATATACTGTATATTTGTCCACTGGAATTCCCTTGTAATGCCTCTGACAGCTGATTCTATTAATATACTGACTGAAGTGACACATTTTCCAAATACCCAGATGTCTGGGCGGCGAGAGGAAGGGGGTCGCCTTGCTACAGGGAAATTAGGACACTAAAAAGTGCTAATTTAGTAAATCCTACACAGCTAGGGCTCTAAGAAAAAATGTGCAGTGATTCCAAAATTAGGAACTAGAAACACATCCATTCTTCACCTATCATCTGTGTGCATTTCTTAAAGGGATATTCCACTTTAGACAATCCTGGTCTCCGGAGAGCAGCGGGACGGACCTGGACCCAGCCTGCTAGGTAAGTATAATAAGACATAGCGCCTCTTTTGGGCAAAAAATAATATAAGACAGGGTCTTATTTTTAGGGAAGCACGGTAGCAGTGAGTGTTCAATTTTGCAACAGTGCCACCACAGTGGAAATGAAGTATTACACAGCGTCCATTAAAAGCATGTACTGGATGGACATATTGGGTTCTCCGGAGTGAGAGATGCTCTTGATAGCCACTCTCTGCTTTAGCTAATAGATGAGGGCTTCGACCCCCATCTAGAAGCATGTTTGATCTCTTTTGGCCTTCAGAACTGCACCAATTTGTCATGACATAGATTTCACTAGGTGTTGAAATTATTTTGGGGGAGTATTGTACCCAAGGTATGCCAAGGAAACATTTCCTAAACCATTACTTCATCTCCACCAGCCTACAGGAAGGGGTCATCTATTCATGCCCCCTAAGTCAAATTCCAGCCCTCCCATCAGCAAGGTGCAACAGAAATCTGAATCAATCTAACCAGGAGATGTCTTTCCTCTGTTCGGTGATCCAATTTTTTTGCTGTTTTGCCCATTGGAGTTTCACTTTTCTGTTTCTGTTAGACACAATGGAGCTGGAACTGGTTGACTGCTGTTATAGCCCATCTGTGCTAAAGAATGACAAGTTGTGCATTCAAGCATATTAGGCATACCTATGTATTCAAGGAAGGAGGACGTGTGGAGGAGACTTCGGCTCTGACACTGCCCTAGCCAAAAGCTCAAACCCATCTCACCTGGAAATGGGATGTGACCCCTCCGGGGATGAAGGACCATTAGAACTTCCAGGAAGGAGTCGTCAGAGAATGTTACCCACTCCCCCACTTAACTACAGAAGTGTAAGACAAGACCCACTATGTGTCTGCCGGTTGGAGTATAAGTCTGGCGTGAGTGAGTGCGTGGAATGACAGTTGGGTCCACTATGAGAGGGTCTAGCACTCAACAGATAACTGAGACTGATGGCTAACGAGCTTCTGGGGAAGGAGCGTTAGCAGGCAGAAATTTATTGGTGACTGTGAGGGACAGCTGGGTCAAATCTGTTGTCACCTAAGACTGTTACAGCATATACTAAGAAAACAAATGTTACAGATGTTCAGTAAACTGTGTGCCTCTGGTTCAAACAGCAGTTGGTATTAACTCTTTATTTGATTACAATGTTTCATTACCTTTGAGAGCCACTGGCGTCACGAGAACTTTCAAATTATAACAGTAACTACCATTTTTATTATTTTGCCACTGTGCGCACCCAGGTCGGACCGCATTTGGACATTCAGAGGAGGGACAGTAGGGTTGCCGTTGACAACCATCTTAATTCCCTGCTGTCTCCTCATGAAGGTCTGCGCTTGGCTACCACACTGGTTCGCCAGGTTTTGGTATGGTCCGAATTAGTTTGAAACGAACTGGAACTTCACAAATACCTCTAAAATTGGGGTATAACGCTGTCTAAGAGCCATAAAAGCCCTTTATAACGCTCGTAGGTCACCTGGGGGTGTCTCTAAGTACTTTTGAGCTGTTTTTACAACAACATTAATAGAGGAAAGAAGGAAGAAGAAGGGGAAAAAAAGGAAAAAGATTTTCTTTTTCCTGCTCTTCTTCTTCAGGAAGAAAATTTTATTGCAGATTCCACCAAGACAAACCACCTGAAGTTCAGTTTTGCGACAAACCCCATTTTTAGCAAGTAGGGTGTGGCTGGGTTGGTTCAGAAAACCCCACGTGGTTGGCAGTGAAATCCTGGCCCCGGCTAGTCTAGCCTTGATGACCAGACCTTGGTGGAAGTTGCTCAGATTGCTGGATTTTCCCATCTAATGTGGATTCACACTGAAACTGATCCACGGAAAACTTTTCACGTGATTTTATGCTTCACTCTAGGGTCACAGTGATAATATTCTTACCGGGAAGCCCCAATAGTGAAAGGGGCAATTCTGTGTACTTAATCTGTATGGAATATGCAGTTGTCATTGTTTCTTTTGGCTTTTAACCTCTTACCGTATGACCTTTCATGGTGACTAGAGATTCTGGCAGAGGAACAGGTGGAGATGCCAGAGACGTGTCTGCTGATTGATCCTATCCTTGGGGATTCTTTATCTCTAAAGCTGGAAGAGTTTGTGCCGTTGTTCTGAGCCACAGGAAATATCACACAAGCACAATGCACTACAATGGGTGATCGTTTAGATGTTTAGCAGCAATTACAGGCTAAATCCTCGCTAAGCTCTGGGCTGACTGGCCATTTATCCAGATATTATCGTTACGCCGCTTGTTCTCAGAAGTTCTGGCATTTTGTCAGGTACAACTATCACAGATGACGGTTCACGTCTCCAGGAGTGGACATACGTATGGATAATTCCAAGTCCTGAATAGAGATGAGCAAGCATACTCGCTAAGGACAATTACTCGGTTGAGCATTGTCCTTAGCGAGTACCTGCCCGCTCGAAAGAAAAGATTCGGCTGCCGGCAGCGGGCGGGGAGCGGCGGGGGAGAGCGGGGAGGAACGGAGGGGAGATCTCTCTCTCCCTCTCCCCCCCCCCCCCGTTCACTGCTGTTCACTGCCGCAACTCACTGCTCACCTGCGCCGGCAGCCAAACCTTTTCTTCCGAGTGGGCAGGTACTCGCTAAGGACAATGCTCGACCGAGTAATTGTCCTTAGCGAGTATGCTCGCTCATCTCTAGTCCTGAATGATGACTTATGTATGCAGTTGTGCACAACCTTATACATATCAATGGAATTCGCTCTCACGTACACAACCAACGTCACTGCTGGTCCTTGCAAGAACTCCTACTCTCCATCTATGGTCCCAGCAGACACATTCCTGCTGACAACAAGAAATAACCGAGCTACTGCCAGGTGACAGCCGCTTGATTCTCATTTACCGCACTGATCTTTCAGATTAATGAAGGAGACAGCAAGTAAGAATGTTTAAACAGAAGGCCCGAAGGTGGTGTTGGGGCTCTCCCTAAAGGATAGGGGCCTTACCTCAACCGGTCTCTTATCCAAGGCCATGGTGGGTACTGCTGGTGTGATGGGGACTGCATCCTTGTCCAATGGGGTCAGGTTCGGAATCCAAACATGCAGCTCTACTGTTGGGCTACTGGCCAAGTAATGAGCCCGTTTAACACCTTACATCAAAAATGACAGTGGCTAATCTCAATACATAAGTATGGTGGGCGGATTCTCCATATAGTTTATTGTGCCAAAGAAGAACAGGATGGCGTCCAAAGACTCAGAGGTACGGCACTTTAGAACACAAACGTTGCACAATGAAATAACTAGACGTCCCTATATTAGAACGTCTGAATTCCCCTCATTTTTGAGGATAGGTACTGTCTAGAGATGAGCGAGCATACTCGTTAAGGGAAAATACTCGAGCGAGTCTCGTCCTTTTCGAGTACCTGCCTGCTCGTCATAAAAGATTCGGGTGCCAGCAGGGGTGATATCAATTCTTAGGCTAACAATACAGTAAGGCACCTCAGCGAAAACTTGGTAGAAAAAGAGCCCCAATCAGAATGTAGAGTGAGTTTTGATGGCAGCTGGGAAACACCTGGGGTTTCTTGGGCGCCTGGATGAAAGACTGACAACTAACAGTCATGGAAATACCCCAAAGAGGGACTTTTAACACAGAAGGCTTCATAGTCTGTAAGCCTTAGTACAATAGGCCGAACCTGCAGGCCTGATACAGCACCCATCCGGACGCTGATATCAATCTACAGAAGCATGTAACAGATACTTGATAACTCGACCCCAACTTGGCCCAAAACATTAGATTAACAGGTCCTGAAGGTAGTCAATGGCCCAACGGGACAGCTCTATCACCCTATTAAGTCACCATGGACTGGGCACTTCATTACTAGGTCACAGGGGGCAGGATACTACATTATTAGGTCACCAGGAACAGAACACAACACTACTAGATCACTAGGGAGAAGACACTACACTATAAGGTCACCAGAGACACGACACTACATTACTATATCACCAGGGAGAAGACACTACACTATTGGGTCACCAGGAAGAGGACACTACATTACTATATCACCATGGAGAGAACACTACACTATTAGGTTGCCAAGGGCATGATATGAGACTATTAGCTCATCAGGGAGAGGGCACTACACTATGTCACCAGGGTCAGGACATGACACTACTAGGTCACAAGGAAGAGGACACTACGTTACTGGATCACCAAGGACAGGACACTGTACTACTAGGTCACCAGAGACAGAACATTACACTACTAAGTCACCAGGAAGAGGTCACTACACTATTAGGTCACCAGAGACAAGACACTACATTACTAAATCACCAAATAGAAGACACTACATTATTAGATCACCAGGGAGAGGACACTACATTACTAAATCACCAGAGAGAGAAGACTACACTATTAGGTTGCAAAGGTCATGATATGACACTATTAGGTCATCAGGGACAGGACACTACACTACTATGTCACCAGGGTCAGGACATGACACTACTAGGTCACCAGGAAGAGGACACTACATTACTGGATCACCAAGGACAGGACACTGTACTACTAGGTCACAAGAGACAGGACATTACATTACTAAGTTGCAAGAGAAAGACTAGTACAGCACTGGGTCACTAGGGACAAGAGACTACACTGATTGGTCACCAGGGCAGGGGCAGGACACCTCTAGGTCATCAGGGCAGGGGCAGGACACCTCTAAGTCACTAGGGCAGGGTCCGGACACCCCTAGATCACCAGGGCAGGGTCCGGACACCTCTAGGTCACCAGGGCAGGGGCAGGACACCTCTAAGTCACCAGGGCAGGGGCAGGACACCTCTAGGTCATCAGGGCAGGGGAAGTACATACCTAGTTCAAACATGTGTAAACATCAGATCAATGGGAAATCTGGGAATTAATATTTGCTCACTGAACCCTCTCCCACTGGTTCACCATGGAATGGGTGCAATATACTGTGTCACCAGTTAGCAGACACCTATAGCAGGACCTCATGAGCCCTGTTGTGTTTGGACCCTGTTCACATGTCCACCAAAGGACCCTCTGATGGGCCAGTCCATCCCTCATGAATATCACCACATAAATCATGTATCAGTACAGAAAGAGATATTTGAGAATATTCCGGAGACCGTCCTCCAGACATTAGCAGGCAGATGGAGGGATCTGCGGAGGGTTTACACTGGGATTTTCCCTGTACAATTTTGTGAGATTTTGGTGGTTCTCGCCTGAATCCGTCATCCTCCCTGTAATCCCCGCAGACAAAGCCATCATGGAGCGCTGCTGTTCTGAATGATACACTTTAATATCCATTGAATTGCTTTTCCTGTCCTGCAGATACTTTAGTCCCAGTCATTCCGGAGAGAGAAATAACATTTTTTATCAAGTCTTTTAACTCATTCCTAAGGGAAACCTATAAGCAGCGCAGGTTCACATCGGCGATCTGCACCCTGCCCTAGAAAGGTTAGGGGCGCCATTGCTCCCATGTAAGGAATATGAGAGCTCTCAGGGAAGAGGGGTTTATGGAGAGCGCCATTTACTTCCCCCTGATTGGTACTTGAGATTTCTCCAGCCCCAGTCATTACCATGGGGTGCCAACCGCCCATCTCAGCAGCCCATGGGGATGGTTCAGGTGTATAACGGCTGTGCCTGCGGAGCGCAATCTAAGTCACATGAATGGAAAGGGTTAAAGGATTTGGTAAACTTTGAACAAACATTTTCAACATATATACACTATATGGACAAGAGTATCTGGACACTGCGGAAAATCCGCAAATAGGCAAATACTGAGTTTGCTGAACGGCATGCTGGGAAGGGCATGGGTAAAACAAAAAGCTGCTCATTTTGTAATAACTATTCATTCATCCGATCGAGCTCTTGTGGGACGGACTGGTACGACGGGTATGACCCTGCCACCCACGCCCATCATCACAACAATCTCTTTTCAAAGCCTGGCATAGGGAATGGCGATTTATTTCTGGCCAGACTTACAGAGAACCTGTGGAAAGTATGCCCCGACATGTTACCACTGTAATACAAGCAAGAGGAGGGCCGACACACTATTCTCCACCAGCAGAATAGTGAGTGCAGCTCTGGAGTATAATATAGGATGTAACTCAGGATCAGTACAGGATAAGTAATGTATGTACACAGTGACTTCACCAGCAGAATAGTGAGTGCAGCTCTGGAGTATAATGCAGGATGTAACTCAGGATGAGTACAGGATAAGTAATGTATATACACAGTGACTCCACCAGCAGAATAGTGAGTGCAGCTCTGGGGTATAATACAGGATGTAACTCAGGATCAGTACAGGATAAGTAATGTATGTACACAGCGACTCCACCAGCAGAATAGTGAGTGCAGCTCTGGAGTATAATGCAGGATGTAACTCAGGGTCTGTACAGGATAAGTAATATATGTTCATAGTGACTACACCGACAGAATAGTGAGTGCATCTCTGGAGTAAGGTGTGGTTTGTTGGAGCTCCTCAGAGAACCAGGGTGTGGCTGCAGTCCCAGCTGGAAGCCTGTTTTGGATCCCAGGATCAGTGCACTCATCTGGGCTTCTTGTTCTATGGAGCCACGCAATTCCCCCCCCCGGCTTCGGTCGGAGGGGGGGAATGCTGAGAAGGCAGCGACAACACCATCAGCGGCGCTGGCGGCATACGTGGTTTCAACAGCAACAACCAGGAAAGCCGGAGCAGCTAGTAAAGCTGCGAAGAGAGAGGGTCCGGGTCGCAGGTGCAGTGACATGGCCCAGCAGGTTGGTGCAGCTGCATCTGACAGCGCCGGAAGCGAAATGATGACCCGCAGTCAAACTCGCAGCCAAACGCTCAGCAAAGGAGGTAAGCCGCAGTGGAGTGATCGCAGGAAAGGGGAGTCGGTGGTAGAGCTGGCCTCCCGTCTGGCCACCAGCATGGCGGACTATGAGCGTGCGGGGAGAGAAATCCTCCTGCAGAAGGAGAAGCTGCGGTCGGCCAGGTCGCTAAAGGACCAGACCGCTGCTAAAGGCAAGAAAGATGTAATAAGCAAGACTATACAGGACTGTAAAGATTGCATACAGAGCTGCAAGGAAGAGAGGGACAGGATTCTAGAGCAAAGTGGTCCCTTTAGGGAAAAGTTACTTAACGGTGATAGATTTTCCAAAATGGCATCAGGATACAGTGGTCACAAGAAGGCTGATCACTCCAGCGATGGAGACAGCGGTGGTGACTGTACTGACGAGGATGCCTTTGAGGATAGCCTGAGGGAACAGCCTGTCTGCTCAGGAGAGCAGACCCAGAGTGGCACTACAACCACCAGCAGCCTCCGGCCGGAGCAGGTTGCGCTGCCTCTAACCTCCGGGGATTCAGATCCAGAGGAAGATAAAAGCGATGGGGGCGCTTTAATAATGCAGCAGATAAGGCTGTTGGAATCCCCCCCTAATATGAGCGGCCTTCAGTTTGGTGATGATTTACCAGAAGAGGATGTGAAAATCAAGACAAAAAAAGGAAAAAAAAAGAATTTGGTGCAGGAGAAATTTGTGTATGTGACGGGGGGCACTGGTTTGGCTGCAAAGTCGGATCAGGGCACCCCCACCCTGAGAACCCCGGTTTCTGACTCTGCAGTGGGTTTTGAACATGGGAACAGGGATAAAGGAGTTAAACTGGCCGGGTCCTCTGTCCCTGTTTCAGTTAGTGCAGTGACAGAAACAGCCAGCAGGGCGGCCAGCACAGGACAAGGCAAGGTGGCAAAAGAATTTGGCAGTGGCGGAACTGCCAGCACCAGTAAGGCCAGTGATGCGGAGGGTGCTGCGGGGTCGGGATCGGGGGTCCCCCGTGCGACAGGTCGGTCTGCAGGGGTCCCTCAGTCTAGGTCCCAGTCTAGGTCCCAGGCACCCAGTGATGCGGAGGCTGCTGGCAAAAATAAGGAAAAAAGCAAAAATAAAAATACTAAAAGTGCTGGAATGCAGAGTGCTGACCATGGGGGGGTCATTACGGTGGTTGCAGCTGCGCAAGATGGGGCAGCAGTGCCACCCCCAAGGTCTACCAAGGCCCAAAATAAAAAAGCTGCTTCCAACCCAAAGTCTGGTCCAGAGGGTCTTGGTATGAAAGGTCTTGGTATGAAAGGTGTGGATATGTCTGGTGCGGCCCGTGTGTCTGATGCTCCGACGCACTCGGAGGCACGGGCTGCAGCTACTGTTCCCGGCACAGGGGCACCCACTGTAAATATAGGCACAGGTTCTAGGGATGGTCAGGGCACATCACAGGTTCCAGTCACCCCTCCGGTGGCGACCACAGCTGGTAGGAGTTATGCCAGTGTCGCCGCTGGAGGGGAGGGGTCCTCCTTGTCTCCAGGCTCTAGAGAGGGCGTATTGCAACAGCGCCTCCTGGGGGCTCTACGGAAGGGGGAGAGTTCAATCACAGTTGGAGGAAGAGAGGTGAACCTATCTCTTTGGACAGAGAGACACGGCTTAGGAGCCTTCCGAGAGCAAAGGGGGGAGACCGTATGGTCCCTACCAACACCCGGGCAGGACGCAGGTCGTAGGAATGTGGTCCGTCTTCGTTGGAGGGGCAATGATACATGCCCCCCGAGGGCGAGAGTAGTGGAGCTTCTACTGAAGATGGGCTTCAGGGCGGTTGACATCTTTGCCCTGATCCATCCCTTCGGCACGTCTGAGTTTGACATCAGCTTCGTTCGCCCAGAGGGGCTAGAACTCTTCTGGGGGAATTACGAGCTGATGAAAAGCGAGCCCGGCTGGCGAGACTTTGCCATCCAGGTGGTGTCTCGCCAGAACGAAGTCAAGAAGGTGACCGTTTTGACTCGTAACGAGTCGCTTTCTTGTTTTGATATTATGACGTGGCTCGGTCGATACGGAGAGGTGACAGACATGCCCAGAAAGAACCGGGATGAGCACGGCATCTGGTCCGGGGCCTGGACATTCATGGTCAAGCTGAAGCGTTCAGGAAACTCAGTGGCACACATACCTTCTGCAGCCTTCCTCGGCAGGGATCGTATCTTGGCCTTTTACCAGGGGCAGCCGAAGCTCTGCCACAGGTGCGGCGACCCCTCACACTTGAGCGCCGCTTGTAAGACCTTGAAGTGCGCTCTGTGTGGGGGTGTGGGTCATCTAGCCGCCTCCTGTGCAGAGATTAGGTGTAACCTGTGTGGTGACCTTGGTCACCCATTCAGTCGCTGTCCACGCTCCTTTGCCAATGCGGTCTCAGCACCTACGGATGGGGGCCACGGTGCGGCCTCTGGGGGTGAGGGGACTAGCAGAGGTGGAGGAGCTCAGGAGCCAGGGAAGAACCGGCAAAAGACGCCTGCTGAGCAGAGGCGTCAGGACAAGCGCAGACGGAGCAGGGAGCTGACAGGAGCGCCCACAGTAGGTGGATCAATGGTGGCCCCTGTTCCTGAAGCAAATCTCGCGGCTGAGGCTTTGAGGGACAGCGAAGTGGATGAAGAGGACAGGAGGATCCAGAGGGAGGAGGGAAAGACCAACTCTTCAGATTCCTCCCACTATGAGAGTGTGGATGAGGAAGGAAAGAGGTGGTTAGAGAAACGGCGTAAGCTAGGTGCCACTAGGAGAAAGCGAAGGGGGGATTCAAGATCTTCTCCCACCCCTGGCCAAGTACTGGAAGGAGAAGCCTGCTCGCCTCCAGTTGGACTCTCCAATAGGTACCGGGCCCTTCAAGACATCTCTTCCTCCTCTGAGGGGGAAGCGAAGGGCAAGGTGCCTGGGGCAAAGAAAGGGTCAACAGGGGGCACTGAGTCTCCTCCTCGTGGAGGCCTAGTTCCTTCCGGGGAGGGGGCTACTCTGGAGCCTGGAAACAAGGACGATGGGGTCGGGGGATCCCCTGCTATGGACACATCTGTGTCCAAAAAAAGAAGCAAGGGGCTTTCCTCCGACCCCGAAGAAGCGGGTGTGAGGAAGAAAGCCATCTAATTTAATCACTCATGATGGCGGCACCCACTCCGCTGACTCTGGCATCAATTAACGTTGCCAGCATTAAGTCGGATACGGCTAGATTTGCGGCCTTTGATTTTCTCGGCCGCGTTGAAGCCGACATTTTATTTTTGCAGGAGACCAGGCTGTCTGATTTGGCAGCCATACATAAGGCAAAAAGGGAGTGGAGGTCAGGCCCTTCCTACTGGTCTCTTGCGGCCGAGCCGTATAGCGGAGTGGCGGTCCTTTTTACCGCAGCGGTCGAATGCCGACGAGTAATTGAATTAGAAATGGGAAGGTGCCTGATCTTAGATGTCCTCATGAAGGGACAAGAATTGAGACTTGTAAACATCTATGGTCCCCAGTCAAAAAAGGACAGGAAGAGTCTCTTTATGAGGATCAAGCCCTACCTTTTTACCAGCCGCCAAGTTGTCTTTGGAGGTGACTTTAATGCAGTCACGAGAGCCCGCGATAGGGGAGGCTCTGGAGACAGGCGGTTGACTTTTGATGGCGTCGCACTTAATAGTGTAGCTAGCGAGGCTCGCCTGGTGGATGTCCACATCCGGCACACCCCAGGCCACGAGGGGTTCACCTATTATAGAGGTCAGAGCAGGTCTAGAATAGACAGGTTTTATTTGAAGGAGGAAGCCATCTCTTCACCAGTGTCCGTTGTTGAGGTGGAATTCTCCGACCACTGTCTGATTTTGTTTTCTCTGAATGTTGCAGAGACCCCCCGGATGGGTAGAGGTTTGTGGAGACTGAATTCATCACTCCTGGAGGAAGCAGAGATAAGACAGTCCTTTGAGGATTTTCTGCAGAGCCAGGTACCATTACTGGATCTCTGTAGCAGTAAGTCAGAGTGGTGGGAGATGTTCAAGAGGAGGGCGGCGAGGTTCTTCCGTGAGCTCTCCAACCTCAGATGCCTGGACAGGTACCGCCTGTACAATGGCCTGAGGAGGAAACTCGAACATCTCGTTTCGACTGGAGGTAGCCGCGAGGAGATCTCCAGAGTGAAATCTTTACTCAAGACGTGCCAGTATGACAGACACGCATCCTTGGTTTTTGAGAGGGATTTCGGGAAGTACCGCTCGCCCGACCCTTACAAAAACTGTAGGATGTCAGTGAATAGTAAAGTGGTCACTGGACTGATTGACAGTACGGGGTCCCTGAATCGATCCAGATCAGGGATTCTGGAGGTCGTCAGATCCTACTACTCGCAACTCTTGGGAAAGAGGGATCTAGATTCGGAAGTGATGTCGGCTTTCCTGGCTGAAGCTGTCCCTGGGCCAGGGGTAGACACCTCTCTTGGCGTTTTGACAGAAGAGATCAGAGAAGAGGAAGTTAGACTGGCGATTGATGGGCTCCGGCCCAAAAAGTCGCCAGGTCCGGATGGATTAACATCTGAGTATTATAAGACCTTCAAGGACCTCTTGAGTCCCCTCTTGACGGAGGTATTAAATGAGTGTCTTTCCTCGGGCACTCTGCCAAAGTCAATGAGGAGGTCGGCCTTGATCATTCTGTCAAAAGGTAAAGACTCGAGCCGTATTGAGAACTGGCGTCCCATAGCGCTTCTCAATACGGACAGGAAGGTTCTGGCAAAAGTGCTGTTTAATCGGCTGGTCAAGTTTGCACCCCGGCTCCTCTCGGGGGCGCAGCATTGCTCTGTTCCAGGCCGTAGCACCTTTAGCGCTGTTCTCGGTGTCCGGGAGGCAGTGGAGCAGGGTAGGGCTGGTCACTGGGAGGGGTACCTGCTGTCCTTGGATCAGGCCAAAGCGTTTGATCGGGTTAATCACGAGTACCTCTGGTCCGTCCTTCTGAGATACGGCCTGCCAGTGGGGTTTGTTGATTGGCTGCGAACTTTGTATGCAGGGGCTGAGACTTTCCCGCTGGTGAACGGTTGGCCCGGCCGCCCTTTTGAGGTGGGGTCCGGCGTCCGTCAGGGCTGTCCTCTAAGCCCCCTGTTGTATGTGTTTGCGATAGATCCCTTCCTTAGGAGGGTTGATTGTGGACCTATAGCAGGGGTCGGGATGGACCGGGCGGTGCCGGAGGCTACCCTGAGGGCAGTGGCATACGCCGATGATGTCACGCTCTTCGTGTCCTCGAGAGAGGAGGCGGAGTTTGTGGTGTCGGAGGTGGACCGCTACTCGGAAGCTTCCGGGTCTATGGTCAACTGGGATAAGTGTGAAAGTCTCTGGTTAGGAAGGGGGGATCCTACGTTTGATCTCCCGGACACCCTTCCGGTGCCCCAAACTTCAGCAAAAGTACTTGGCATCAAATTCGGCCAGGGGGATTACCCCATGCAAAATTGGGTGGACAGGCTGGATGGTGCAACTCACAAGGTAAATCAGTGGAAGGGTTGGTCTTTGACCCTTCGGGAAAGAATTAGCCTGATCAAAACATACCTGCTCCCGTTATTCATCTACCTGGGCAGCGTATGCATTTTGCCAGAGCCTCTCTGGACTCGGGTCTACAACCTGTTCTTCCTAATGTTGTGGGGGAACAGGTTGAACCTGATCAGGAGAGATGTTACATACCGCACGAGGAGACTAGGGGGGTTATCTATGGTCAACCCCGTGGTGTTTCTTGTAAACACTTTTTTTAAGATCAACATAGGCAACCTCTGGCAAGAGAGGGCTCCTCCGTGGGTCTACTCCTGCAGGGGATGGTTTCGGCCCTTCTTCCAGGAATGGGAGACAGGAGGGCGAGTGAAGGACCTTCGCACGCAGCACGGACATCTCCCGGCTTACGCTACCTTGGTTCTGAAGGTGATACGCCGGTGGGGTCTGGGGATGTGGGAGATCAGGACTCTGACGAGGAGGCTCCTCGACGAAAGAGTCCTGTTGACCCATTTCCAGAAGCCCCTGGCGCTCAAGGACTGCCCAAGTCGGGACCTGGAGGGAGGGTTACGTTTACTGAATTCAACCCGGGTCCCCTTGAAGTTTTGGGACTTGGCTTGGCGCTGCTTTCACGGGAGACTGTATGTAAGGGGTAACTTGAAGAGCAGGCCTCTGATTGACAGGGGTTGCCCCCGTCAGGAGTGCAGCGACGTGCTGGAAAGCATGGAGCATTTCCTGCTTCAGTGCCCCTTTAATACAGAGGTATACCAACGGGTAGGGGTCTCCATAGGCTGGCCTCAGCTGGCACACCTCTCCTATGCGGAGTGGGCTTATGGAGCGTTCAGAGGTCTTGGTGGCAGGGACCGCTGCACTTTATTTCTAGTTAGCCTAGTGGTCAGGTTCCACATCTGGAGTGCACGGTGTTTAATCTCGACGGAACTGAAAGTCCTCCCCGTGGATACGGTCTGTAGGAACATCCTGGGTGACCTGGTGAAGGTGCGTTCTTTGGAGTATGAGAAGCTGGGCACATCTAAAGCTTCTCTCCTATGGAGAGGGCTTGTATTTCGTTAGGGACAGTTTGTTTTTCTTAATTTTCTAGGGGCAGAGTAGGGAGAGAATAGGGACAGGATAGGGAGAGAGGAGGGATAGGGCAGGGACAGTTTTCCATGAAGGGTTAGACTGAGGGGCAGACTAAGGACAGTCTAGGGCAAATTAGGGAAAGAATAGGGAGAAAATGCAAGGGATAGTACATTAAGATATCTGTGCCCGGCTTATCACCTCCAATCCCGGTGGCGGGCTGTGAGTGCACCATAAAGCTTTTTGTTTTGATTTGGGCAAAATGGAGTGAAGTAGGGCTGCAGGTGAGCCGACCTTAGGCTTTCGGGTTATGTTAATATATCGTGTATGTCATGTATATTGGTTATTGTATGTTTTATATGTATATATTCACGTTCTGGGTGGTAGTTAGGTTGGGTGGGGGGTTGGGGGGGAGTGGTTTCACGCCTTGAGCCGTAGCCTGGCACGTCCCGAACATTGAACTCTGGGCACGGACTGGTGGAGCGGGCATGGCCCCCAGGCTGCGGCAGGCAGAGTGTTGTACAGTTTATATATATTAAAAAAAAACAAAAACCCTGGTGTGGCTTGGCACGTCCTGAACTTTAGAACTCTGGGCACGGACTGGTGGAGCGGGCATGGCCCCCGAGCTGCACTGGGGACCCAAAAAAAAAAAATTTTTCTTTAGTTATTTTTGTATGCCGGTTGGCTTGGTCTTTATTTTCATATTTAGTTAATTATTGGTATATATATATGTTATGTTTACGTTATTGCCTAATTTTGTTTATGATGGGGTTTCAGTGCGGTACGGCTGGACCTGTAGTTTTAGTTTTAGTTTTCTCTTCTGGATAGCTGGATGCTCTTCTTTTAGGTATATTGTGTTTTGCTTTGAGTGTGTGTGCGAGTGTACGGCCGGGGGGAGGGGAGTCCAGACATGGGGTTTCTTTTGTTTGTGGACCATGGACTCTGGGTGAAGGGCCTTATCTCTGCATACGGTTGTATTATTATTATTTACTATTGTTACAGTTTGCTTTTATTGTTATGTTTCATACTTTTATAATAAAAGATCTACAGGATGTAACTCAGGATCAGTACAGGATAAGTAATGTATGTACACAGTGACTCCACCAGCAGAATAGTGAGTGCAGCTCTGGAGTATAATACAGGATGTAACTCAGAATCAGTATAGGATAAGTTATGTATGTACACAGTGACTCCACCAGCAGAATAGCGAGTGCAGCTCTGGAGTATAATACAGGATGTAACTCAGTATCAGTACAAGATAAGTAATGTATGTGCACAGTGACTCCAGCAGCAGAATAGTGAGTGCAGCTCTGGAGGATAATACAGGATGTAACTCAGGATCAGTACAGGATAAGTAATGTATGTACACAGTGACTTCACCAGCAGAATAGTGAGTGCAGCTCTGGAGTATAATACAGGATGTAACTCCGGATCAGTACAGGATAAGTAATGTATGTACACAGTGACTTTACCAGCAGAATAGTGAGTGCAGCTCTGAAGTATAGTACATGATGTAACTCAGGATCTGTACAGGATAAGTAATATATGTTCATAGTGACTACACCGGCAGAATAGTGAGTGCAGCTCTGGAGTATAATGCAGGATGTAACTCAGGATCAGTACAGGATAAGGAGTCCTTCACTCGGACATACGTATGTGCAATTGTGCACGTTTCAGTGTAACACATTTGCTCCGTGAATGAGGCGCTTTTGTGTATGTATCAGTGCATTTTACAGTACCTTTTGTGCTCACAGGGCACGTCCACGTGGGCACAGGACACACCCTGCTGGCATTTAAACGGCTATTTAGCCTAATGAGGTCTACATGTGTTCTTCTTTCACTTATTGAGTGGGGACCTTTTATGGGGATCTTTGGTGTGCAAATGTGCACCCAAATAAAGCATGCTTTGTTTTTTCCATGCGCACGAAATGGAAAGTGAGAACGAGCCGACTGAAATCATTCCGTTCTCTGCATATCGATTGCATTCTGTCAGATTTACGTTTTTTCGGATGGAATAATAGCGCAGTCTGCAGCGTTATTTTTCTATCCAAAAAGCTGGAAAACTGATAAAATGGAAGCAAACAGAAGCTTCTCCTCTTGTTTTAAACACCATTGAAACCAGTTGGGAAAATAACGAACCCGCTCTCTTACGGTTTGATTTCAGTTCCTCTCCTCCAAAAATGGAGCAGAGAGACGGAAATCCTGACCTGACCCTAACACCGCTGTGAGAGCAGCCCCACGTTGATGCTCATCACACACCTCGTCCTACATTACATAGCGCCCTCCCCTGGCTCACTTCAGGGAAGCAGCGTTTAGCCGTGGAGTGTCTTACAATGGAAAACCTCGCATCGCACGTATGTACATCTCGCACGCCGTGCGATGCTTTGCTGGCCCCATTGAAAACAACGGGCGATGCAATGCATTCTAAAGGAATGCCCAATGATAGGACATGCCGCCATTTTTTTTCCATGCTGCAATCCAGGGGGGAAAAAAAATCGCTCATGTGTATGAACCCATTCAACAGAATGGGGTTCATTATCCTGCAAGATTTGTGCGTCTTGCAATGCAAAAATCTCACGCGAATTTATAGTTCGTGTGAAAACGGCCTAATTCAAGGTTGGCAGAATGCACTGCGGTATGAAGCGCGTCCCGTATACATCACACCGAAAATATCCGCTTGCTATTTTTGGGTTAAAGTCTATTTTTGCGCTTTTCTTCTCCGCCCTCTAGTGGTTGTATTGTTCAGCTTTCCTGCACACCAACTGGAACTTTTTGTTGTCTTGTGTCGGTTTCAGACAACCGTATTTGTGCGCTTTTGCTCGTGTACAAGCAATTTATGTGCGCTAGGCGCATTCAACGATTTTGCATGTGGATTTTGTACGCTTGAAAAAAAATTGGCCGTGTTGTAGCTTTCTGCATATTGCTCAGCAGAGGTCCCCATAGAAGTCTATGGGAGGTGCGCAAATATGCGCAGAAATGCGCAATACGCTATTCTGTGACAAACAACACAATGAGGCCCCATTAGGCTAAATAACCATTTCAATCAGGGCGGTGCGTATCGGTGTGAACACGCTCCTTGTGTGTACATAAAGTACGGTACGCGCCGATACGTGCGCAAATCTACCTTGTTCACTGCGCAAATATGTTGCGCTGAGAAGTGCACGATTGCACATATTCCTCTCTCCACTATAATTTATGTAAATGAAGGTGCATTCATACAGGCGAGTGCGATATTGGTCCGATATTACGCTTGTAAAATTGTGATGCTCACTGTGAGCGTATTCAAATTCGCTTCGCAGGATATGCGATTTTTTTCCACGCACGTTTCGCATCAGCGTGAAAATCGCGTCTATTTTCAATAGGTAAAAAATCTAAAAGTCGGATCGCACTCATGTGGAACTTGCACGAACATGTGAATGCGATGCAGTTTTTTTTCTCACTCATTGGAAACAATGGGCGAGGGTTCTGCTGACTCGCAGAAAAATACAACAAGCGGGCGACTTTTCTGTCTCTCGCTGCGAGAGAAAAATCGCAAATAGAGCCATTTTTAAAAAACGAGGTCTATTTTAGTTATGTGCGTCTCGCAGTGTGAGAAACCTGCCTACGTTAATGCACCCGAAGGAAGAGACATATCAATCTGTGATCCAGTAAATGCATTCAACCAGGTGAAAGCTACTCCGCCGTCATACAGTATATTGCGTGCCGGACTCGTATACGCTCTGAATGCAGCCTTAATGTAAAGAAGCCTGGCTCTATATACAGTCCGGGTCTTATATACAGTCTGGGTCTTATATAGAGAAAGACATTGCTTCTAATAGAGTAGGATACGGTATACTGCCAGCGGCTATATATAGTAGAGTACTGCCCTCTAGTGTTGGACTGCACTCATTACTGATGTTGGATGTTCTCTGCCATACTGCAAAGTACAGTGCATTACCCTAAGCGGTGACCTATCCAGAGGGGGGTGCAAAGATAACAGTCGCACCCAGGACCTGGTGCCTCAAGGGCCCAGAAGCTCTTCTGCTACATATGAGGACCCCTTCCCCCATGGGGGTCTCAGTTACAGATTTTGCATTGAAATCTAGGAGCATCAGGTTACGTCTCCATCTGGTAGAAGCGATGAATTACAGGATCTTCTTGGCGAACAAACTGATAATTTTATGCGAGTAATAAACATCTTGTCATCTGATATTGGCCGTACCGTGAGCACTATAACCACTTGGTGGCGCTATTGTCTCAGCACAAGTATGGGGGAAACTGATTCTACCAAAGTTGTGTGATTGGAGTTTATATTAGTAATTATATTATGTGTCCGGCAGTGACATCACTCATCAGGGCTAAATGGGGTGCAGATAGGGCTGCCACTGTTGTCCCCAAAAAATAACAGCTAAGGTAAAAGTGGGGCGTGGCTTATCATGACGTCATTTATATCTCCATTATTGCAGTGGCTCGGTGGTAACAATACCCCTCTCAGTGCTCCAATAGTAATAGTGCCCCCTCTCAGTGCTCCAATAGTAATAGTGCCCCCTTTCAGTGCCCCAATAGTAATAGTGCCCCCTCTCAGTGCCCCAATAGTAATAGTGCCCCCTCTCAGTGCTCCAATAGTAATAGTGCCCCCTCTCAGTGCTCCAATAGTAAAAGTGCCCCCTCACAGTATAACAATCATAATAGTGCCCCCTCTCAGTGCCCCAATAGTAAAAGTGCCCCCTGTCAGTTGCTCCCATCATAATAGTACCCCTTTCGGTGCCCCAATAGTAATAGTGCCCCCTGTCAGTGGCTCCCATCATAATAGTGCCCCTTTTAGTGCCCCAATAGTAATAGTGTTGCTTTTCAGTGCCCCAAAAGTAATAGTGTTCCCTTTCGGTGCCCCAATAGCAATAGTGCCCCCTGTCAGTGGCTCCCATCATAATAGTGCCCCTTTCAGTGAGCCAATAGTAATAGTGCCCCCTGTCAGTGGCTCCCATCATAATAGTGCCCCTTTTAGTGCCCCAATAGTAATAGTGTTGCTTTTCAGTGCCCCAATAGTAATAGTGCCCCCTGTCAGTGCCCCAATAGTAATAGTGCTCCCTTTCGGTGCCCCAATAGTAATAGTGCCCCCTGTCAGTGGCTCCCATCATAATAGTGCCCCTTTCGGTGCTCCACTAGTAATAGTGCCCCCTGTCAGTGGCTCCCATCATAATAGTGCCCCAATAGTAATAGTGTTCCCTTTCAGTGCCCCAATAGTAATAGTGCCCCCTGTCAGTGGCACCTATCATAATAGTGCCCCAATAGTAATACTGTTCCCTTTCGGTGCCCCAATAGTAATAGTGCCCCCCGTCAGTGGCTCCCATCATAATAGTGCCCCTTTCGAATCTGTCGAAAAATAGATTCCGCCCCGTCCTTTCCATCTTGACAACAATGAGATCTATTTCAGTGCGAATTATGTGCCTCTTGCAATGCGAAAAACTCACCCCTGTGAATGTACACGGAGGGCTCCTTCATGCCAGCGACCGCCATGTCTGAGCGTCAGCAATGTCTTTTTCCTGGAAAAACATCGAGCATCGCATCGCTGACGCCTTTGTTTTTCTCGCGTGATAGACGATAGGAGATCCTAATGTTAAAAACGCATCGCACGAACATTGCAAGTTCACGCGTTGCGATACATCGGGGGCTCCGCAGGAAAACATGGACAACTAAGAAAAAGCAAAACGCAGAAAGATCGGGCGGGCGGCGATTTTCGAATCTCGCAACATCGCAGGACAAAAAACATTGCAGATGGGAATGCAACCATTGAAAAGCGAGGGCTTCATATTTCTGCGGTTTCACGCACTCTCGGATCGCCTAAAAATCGCGTGAATGTCTCACCAGTGTGAAGGCAGCCTGAGGGTTTATTCACGGAACGCATTTGGACTGCGTACTGCAAGTGCAAAATGTGCCCACGCATCCCGCAGTGAATAGGACCCATGGATTTGAATGGTTTTGTCCACGCAAGCGTATTTTGCGCACGCCGAAAAAAAAATGTTCTATTTTCGTGCGTATTGTCAAAAAACGAATAAAACTTAGTTGCCTATCAAGAGGATGTTTGCGTGTTTCCGGGCACGGAAAAAAATATAGTAAAATACGCACGCGCGTGCGCAGAAATGCAATGCCCAGTGCGCAAATTCGCAGATAAATACACTTGCGCCGGTGTGAAGTCGGCCTTCGGGTTCCCTCACAGCGGCGTTTGCATTTTAGTGTACGCATCTGCGCAACGTATTTGCGCTATGAAGGCTTATTCAGACAACCGTGTGCGCAGAAACACTCGCCGCAGCACAGTATATTTGTGCATGAAGGTTGGATGAGGTACATTTGCACGCGCATCTACGCATATTACTGTACTTTTTGCGCACGCAGGGCCAGTTCATGCACTCGCGACACACCCTTCCCATGCATTAAAAGGCTAATTACCCTAATGAAGTCGAGATGTCTTCTTTTGCCGGTGATTAGCGCAGTGTTTCACGCTTCCACTTGCGTATTTGCGAATATCCCCTAGACTTCTACATAGGAAAATAGAGCAGGTCCTACTTTGGGTTCTATTCTGTGTTTTAGCGCACGCACAAAATACCCGTACAAACGCGGTCGTGTGAAGAAGCCCTCTTTGCGCTCACATCGGCGCCTTTTACTGTATTTTTCACGTTCACTTGTGCGCAGCCTAACGAGTTCCTGATGTCTTCTTCTTTCACGGAACTGTGCAGCGTATTGCCCACACATTTGCGCACCTCCCATAGACCTCTTTGGTGTGCAAATACGTACAAAATAGAGCAGGTCCTATTTTTTTTGAACGGGCGCAAAAATGGAAAATGTGTACAAACCCTCTGATATCAATGGGCTCTGTTCTCTGCGTATTGCACACACAAATACGCCCGTGCGAAGGAGCCCTTATACTGCCGTGAAGAGGCTATAGGTGCTTATGTATAGTGACGCCGGCGGTGACCTCGGAGGTCTGAGGCTCCAACCTCCAGATATCACTAGACCCGGCTTATCCCCTTATAAGGAAACCGAAGCAAAGTCTGTTGTATGGGAGTCAATGGGAGTCACTCCAACTCCCATCCAGCTACTGAAAACAGTGGAGTGACTCATGAGCAGCAGTGATTTAGGCATTAGCGCCCACATGACCCCCGGGCTGCGCTACGGGCGCGCTCTAAATAGATAGTTTACACCATGCAGTAAGAACACAAGATGCCATCCATTGTACCAGGGATCAACAGTCATGGGAATGGAGACTGATATAGTCTGCGGAGCATAACATCCCAGTAAATATTAACCCTTTGTCGCGTGGTTAAAAATGGCCTCCATAGAAGTCTATGGGAGGTGCTCAAATACGCAAGGGGATGCGTGAAACACTGTGCAAAACCGAAAGATAACACATCTGGACTTCAGTAGGCTAATAGCCTTTTAATCCACGGAAAGGGTATGACGCACACGCATGTGAACTGGCGTGCACAGAAAGTACAGTACTACAGTACCGTGTTCACACGCATTTGCGCATTCGGAAGTCTGAATAAGGCAGTTTTCACGCGGCCGAGAAAATTGCACATGAATATGAATCCCATTCTTTTGAATGAAGACATAGACATGAGCGATTTTTTTCCACGTACCGTATCACAGTGCTGGAAAAAAATGACGCACGCGGTGCCTATTGATTTCGATGGGAGCTTTAATGCCTCCAATGGCTCTGGCATGCCGGGCGATGTACATGTGAGTGCGATGCGGGGTGTCCCGTTGAAATCAATGGGGAACACTTCCGATCCTGTAAACTTAAGCAAGAGGATCGAAACTTCCCCAATGTGATGAGTTATTGCCTGAAAACTGCCTGGCATCCGTGGGTACATCGCAGTCTTACGCCCTGATATCACGCTCGCCCGTGTGTGGGTAGCCTAAGCAGTAACATTGTGTGTATCTGTATGTGTCTATGTAGAGTAAATGTGCGTGTTCAGGAGTAAGGCTAGCTTCACACAGATGAGCGTGTTATGGTGCCGTGAATCCCGCCCCCATATCGCGCTCGCCATCCATGTAAAATCCCCGAGGATGTGAGGTGTTTTCATGTCAAAACAGCCTCCCATCACTTTTGGGATGTAGGTACCCCCCGCCGCGGCTGGGAGTCACACTGGAGGGCCGTGGAGTTCCTCCTACTGTTGTCAGTGGGAGACCTCGCATGGCGTTCACCCAGCATGTGGTGTGATGCTGCTGCGGCCCCATTAGAGGCGGTGGCCTTTGGGATGCGAAGCACGCACAAGATAGAACATGCTGCGATTTGATTCCACCATTGCGGTGCCTTGTGGGAGAAAAATCCCTCGTGCCTCGCATGAAGGCGGCCTGAGGCTGGTTCACACAGGGCAGATTTGCCGCAGAATTTCACTGTGGAGTTTCGCTGCGGCAAATCCGCTTGCGGGCGCTAATCCTGGGATTAGCCGGCCATATGGAAGAGATTTGTCAAAAATCGCGTACACACGGGGCGGACAATCTGTCGCGGCAAAGCCCACACTAGCCGGCGCTGCAGCACGGATTCCCAAAGCGCAGCATGTCAGTTCCTTTTTTTTTCCCGTTGTGGCCTCACTCCTCTATAGTAGAGCCGACCACAACGGAAAAGCATGCGGCGAAGCCGCTCCAAAACCCGTGGCTAAGTGCTGCAGGTTTTTGAAACTGCGCTTATCCCGCAGAAATCTCGCGTTTTTCGCAGGGAAGCCGTCCAGTGGGAACCCAGCATTAGTGTGAAGGCAGCCTGAATATGCTTATGTTCATGTATAATATTGTGTATATAAGTGTTTTACATTGTGTGTGCGAATGTATATATCCATCTATGTGTATACCGTGTGTGTATGTATATATCCATCTATGTGTATACCCTGTGTGTATGTATATATCCATCTATGTGTATAACGTGTGTATGTATATATCCATCTATGTGTATACCCTGTGTGTATGTATATATCCATCTATGTGTATAACGTGTGTGTAAGTATATATCCATCTATGTGTATAACGTGTATGTATATATCCATCTATGTGTATAACGTGTGTGTATGTATATATCCATCTATGTGTATAACGTGTGTGTATGTATATATCCATCTATGTGTATAACGTGTGTGTATGTATATATCCATCTATGTATATACCGTGTGTGTATGTATGTATCCATCTATGTGTATAACGTGTGTCTAAGTATATATCCATCTATGTGTATAACGTGTATGTATATATCCATCTATGTGTATAATGTGTATGTATATATCCATCTATGTGTATAATGTGTATGTATATATCCATCTATGTGTATACCCTGTGTGTATGTATATATCCATCTATGTGTATAACGTGTGTGTAAGTATATATCCATCTATGTGTATAACGTGTATGTATATATCCATCTATGTGTATAACGTGTGTGTATATATCCATCTATGTATATACCGTGTGTGTGTGTATATATCCATCTATGTATATACCGTGTGTGTATGTATGTATCCATCTATGTGTATAACGTGTGTGTATGTATGTATCCATCTATGTGTATAACGTGTGTGTATGTATGTATCCATCTATGTGTATACCCTGTGTGTATGTATATATCCATCTATGTGTATAATGTGTATGTATATATCCATCTATGTATATACCGTGTGTGTATGTATGTATCCATCTATGTGTATACCGTGTGTGTATGTATATATCCATCTATGTGTATACCGTGTGTGTATGTATATATCCATCTATGTGTATACCCTGTATGTATTTATGTATCCATCTATGTGTATACCGTGCATGTATGTATGTATCCATCTACGTGTATAACGTGTGTGTATGTATATATCCATCTATGTGTATACCGTGTTTGTATGTATATATCCATCTATGTGTATAACGTGTGTGTAAGTATGTATCCATCTATGTGTATAACGTGTGTGTATGTATATATCCATCTATGTGTATACCGTGTGTGTATGTATATATCCATCTATGTGTATACCCTGTATGTATTTATGTATCCATCTATGTGTATACCGTGCATGTATGTATGTATCCATCTACGTGTATAACGTGTGTGTATGTATATATCCATCTATGTGTATACCGTGTGTATGTATATATCCATCTATGTGTATATCGTGTGTGTATGTATATATCCATCTATGTGTATACCCTGTGTGTATGTATATATCCATCTATGTGTATACCGTGTGTGTATGTATATATCCATCTATGTGTATATCGTGTGTGTATGTATATATCCATCTATGTGTATACCCTGTGTGTATGTATATATCCATCTATGTGTATACCCTGTGTGTATGTATATATCCATCTATGTGTATACAGTGTGTGTATGTATATATCCATCTATGTGTATATCGTGTGTGTATGTATATATCCATCTATGTGTATACCCTGTGTGTATGTATATATCCATCTATGTGTATACCGTGTGTGTATGTATATATCCATCTATGTGTATAACGTGTGTGTATGTATATATCCATCTATGTGTATCCCGTATATGTAAGTATATATCCATCTATGTGTATACCGTGTGTGTATGTATATATCCATCTATGTGTATATCGTGTGTGTATGTATATATCCATCTATGTGTATACCGTGTATGTATGTATATATCCATCTACGTGTATAACGTGTATGTACAGTATAATATTGTGTGTATGTATGTATCCATCTATGTGTATACCGTGTGTGTAAGTATGTATCCATCTATGTGTATAACGTGTGTGTATGTATATATCCATCTATGTGTATACCGTGTGTGTATGTATATATCCATCTATGTGTATACCCTGTATGTATTTATGTATCCATCTATGTGTATACCGTGCATGTATGTATCCATCTACGTGTATAACGTGTGTGTATGTATATATCCATCTATGTGTATACCGTGTGTATGTATATATCCATCTATGTGTATATCGTGTGTGTATGTATATATCCATCTATGTGTATACCCTGTGTGTATGTATATATCCATCTATGTGTATACCGTGTGTGTATGTATATATCCATCTATGTGTATATCGTGTGTGTATGTATATATCCATCTATGTGTATACCCTGTGTGTATGTATATATCCATCTATGTGTATACCGTGTGTGTATGTATATATCCATCTATGTGTATATCGTGTGTGTATGTATATATCCATCTATGTGTATACCCTGTGTGTATGTATATATCCATCTATGTGTATACCGTGTGTGTATGTATATATCCATCTATGTGTATATCGTGTGTGTATGTATATATCCATCTATGTGTATAACGTGTGTGTATGTATATATCCATCTATGTGTATCCCGTATATGTAAGTATATATCCATCTATGTGTATACCGTGTGTGTATGTATATATCCATCTATGTGTATATCGTGTGTGTATGTATATATCCATCTATGTGTATATCGTGTGTGTATGTATATATCCATCTATGTGTATACCGTGTATGTATGTATATATCCATCTACGTGTATAACGTGTATGTACAGTATAATATTGTGTGTATGTATGTATCCATCTATGTGTATACCGTGTGTGTAAGTATGTATCCATCTCTGTGTATAACGTGTATGTACAGTATAATATTGTGTGTATGTATGTATCCATCTGTGTTTATACCGTGTGTGTACAGTATAATATTGTGTGTCTACAGATGTATAACGAATGTGTATATGTTCATATATTATGTATGTAAATGTCTTTTATTGCGCATCTGCAAGAACAATATCTGTATAACTCTGTATCAGCACGGGTTTATGAGGGATCGCTGCTGTCCAACCACCCTGATCAGCTTCTACGAGGGGGTAAGTTCTAGACCGGACCAGGAAGAGTCAACGGATCTTGTGTATCCGTATAGAATAATGACCGGCAGCATAGACGGATATGCAAGGATACAAAAAACTCCTTTATTGCCCCATTATATGGATAGCGACGTTTCGGCCTATGTGGCCTTCCTCATCCTTAGCATGAGGAAGGCCACATAGGCCGAAACGTCGCTATTAGAGATGAGCGAACGTACTCGTTTTGAGTAATTACTCGATCGAGCACCGCGATTTTCGAGTACTTCCGTACTCGGGTGAAAAGATTTGGGGGGCGCCGGGGGGTGGGGGGAGGCGTGGCGGCACGGGGGGTAGCAGCGGGGAACAGGGGGGAGCCCTCTCTCCCTCTTCCCCACGGCACCCCCCGAATCTTTTCGCCCGAGTACAGAAGTACTCGAAAATCACGGTGTTTGGGCGAAAAAGGGGCGTGGCCGAGTGCGGTCGCTCATCTCTAGTCGCTATCCGTGTAATAGGGCAATAAAGGAGTTTTTTGTATCCTTGCATGTCCGCCTATGCTGCCGGTCATTATTCTATACGGACTTATACTTGGAACCTTTTGGTTTTTTGGTTCCGACTTGGCTTGGCATATATCAGCCTGACCCCAAGAAGGGTTTTTGCTGCTGGTGGACTATACTTGTGCGGATCTTGTGTATCTGGACTTTTCCAAGCGTTTGATACCGTGACGCATAAAAGGTTGGTATATAACAGGACAATGCTTGGCTCTTCTTTTAAATATATTTATTAATGACCCGGTAGAAGGATTGTGCAGTAACATACTAATATCTGCAGATGACACAAAACTATGTAAAGATATTAACACAAGAGAGAATGCAGGAGGAGCTGGATAAGTTGGGGGCAGACAAGTGGCAAATGAGGGTTAACACTGGTAAATGTAAGGTTCTGCACACGGACAGAGGAAATCCATGTCACCATTACACACTAAATGGGAAACCACTGGGGGACACTGACATGGAAAAGGACTTGGGGATTTTAGTTAACTGTAAGCTTAACAGAGCAACCAGTGTCAGGCAGCTGCTGCCAAGGCAAATAGGATCATAGGGTGCATCAGAAGAGGTCTAGGGGCGCATGATGAGAACATTGTTCTTCCTCTTTACAAGTCACTGGTCAGACCACAGAGGGAATACTGCGGACAGTTTTGGGCATCGGTGCTCAAGAAGGACATATCAGAGCTTGAGCGGGTACAAAGGCGGGCAACTGAAGTAATAAATGGAATGGGCGGACTACAATACCCAGAGAGGTTATCAAAATTAGGATTGTTAAGTTTAGAAAAAAAAAACGGCCGAGGGCCAACCTAATGCTTATGTATAAATGTATCAAGGGACAATACAAAGATCTCTTCCATCATCTATTTATACCCAGGACTGTAACAAGGGGGCGCTCTCTACGTCTAGAGGAAAGAAGGTTTCTACACGACATAGAAGGGGGTTCTTTACTGTAAGAGCAGTGAGACTATGGAACTCTCTGCCTGAGAACGTGGTGATGGCAAACTCACTAAAAGAGTGTTAGAAGGGACTGGACACCTTTCTTGAGTGTAACAATATAACATGTGATATCACTGATTGCTCAGAAGGGGCGGTGATCCAGAGATTGTTCTGATTGCCAGATTGGAGCTGGGAAGGAATTTTTTTCTCTTAAATGGGGAAAATTGGCTTCTACCTGTAAGGCTTTTTTTTTGCCTTCCTCTGGATCAACATTGTGGGTGACAGGCTGAACTCTATGGACTGGGGTCTCTTTTCAGCCTTACCTACTATGTTACTATGTGTGTATGTATCCACTTATAACGTGTGTATGTTTAGTGTAGCATAATATTGTGTATGTGTGTATGCATGTCTTTGTGTGTCTCCTATATATGTGCTGCTAGGTCATGACTGAGGGACCCTCAGAATTCCATAATACACCACTACGACGTCTTATCGCCATGACTGATCCTCCATATCAAAATTCACATATCAATTGTCCAATCTGCGCTGACAGTCGCCCTGAAATACCGGAGCCCCAGCTGCCCTGGGAAATGATGACACTCCTATAACTTGGGTGTCACGTTCTGCACAGGCCAAGTTACTTCTGTCTCCTTCTGCTCAGCTTATGAAATCTCCATTTCAGCAGCAGCAGGCGGTGGGAATGACTCCGCCAGGGACCCTGATGCATGGGATAAGTGATGTCCCGGGCGCGCTGCAGTCAGCACATACTCCCTGACTATATTAGGAATTGCACAGCCATGGTTTATCAGAGCTGCGGAGAGCATGACAGCTGGAGCCAAGTCGCTGCTTCTATCCAAAGCCCCTGATACATACAGTCCGGGAAGAAAACCATCATATATAAATAGGGTGCTGGGAATGGGAGGGAGAGGCATTAAAGGGGTTGTCCGGCTGCGGACAATTTCTATAAATGTTGGTGCAACTGTGTTAAAACAAAAGCTGTACTCACCTGTTCATTCCCCTGACAATCCTGGGCTGTAGCTCCCACAATCCCCAGCCTTTGTTTACAAACAGCTACCACCTGACCACAGCAGCCAATGACAGGCCGCAGCAGTCACATGCTGTTCTCCTGGCTCCCAGCAGCAGTTGTAGCTGATTGGCTGTAGTGGTCAGGTAATAGCCGTTCTTAAACAAAGACGGGAAGGACTGCCATTGCTGCAGCGCTGGATCACCTGGTGAACGCCAGCCCAGATTGGGATCGGACCCAGATCCAACAAACAGTTCCAACAGTTCCGACTTTATTCCCCCTGGTCCATGGTGGCAGCATTTCGATCTCAACTGAGATCTTTGTCGGGCTTGACAAAGATCTCAGTTGAGATCAAAACTTTGCCACCATGGACCAGGGGGAATAAAGTCGGTCTTATCTCATCTAGCAGTGTGGACGCTGCCTTCTTTCTACATTGAAACTGTATAACAACTTGCATCCAAGCTAGAGCCGGTACAACAGGGTACTAGAGCCTCCATGCCCGCCCGTATCACATCTTGTATCCAAGCTAGAGGCGGTACAACAGGGTACTAGAGCCTCCATGCCCGCCCGTATCACATATTGTATTCAAGCTAGAGGTGGTACAACAGGGTACTAGAGTCTCCATGCCCGTCCGTATCACATCTTGTATCCAAGCTAGAGGCGGTACAACAGGGTACTAGAGTCTCCATGCCTGCCCGTATCACATCTTGTATCCAAGCTAGAGGCGGCCCAACAAGGTACTAGAGCCTCCCTCCAGATGTTCAATTTTTCACAAAAAGAAAAATCCTTTTGCTGTGAGATTGTAATCACTTACTTATAGCAATGATACAATCACACAGAGAAAGTTTCATTTGATTCTAAGAACTCCTTCTAGGGGATGGATTTTATTTTTACAATGAGTGTATTTCTGCATAGCCTTTGGCAGATGGGATCGGGGTAGTACTGGTGGTCCAAGGTACTGCCTCTGTCATCATTTCTCATAGAGTTAAAAAAACAAGGTGCAGTAACCATTGGAATAGGCATGAGCATTTGCATTGCATGCTCATGAATTGACCCTTTGGGCATCACCACAGTGCCGAGAGGTCCTTGTCCAGAAGAGGACCAGAAGTCCATTAAAATTCAACTGCAGGGTTTACTCAAAGGCATTGCGTTAACCCGGCTAACTTGTATTAGAAATATGGTGATTGGTAAGGGGGCAATGACCATTATTACTTGGGGGCCCAGACTGCCTCAATCCATTCCTGTTCCTCAGTGTCTGTCCTCTGAGAAGACAGTCTGTACTTTGACCCTCAGATGACTAAGACAACCATTGGCCTTAGCACCTGTAGCACCAGAAGAATGTAGAGCTAGACAAGAGACACCCAATTGTCACCCAGTTTCCACCATACGATGGCCAATAAGAACATCGCTATCCTGGTCAAGGTGGAAGACCTTAGCACATTTAGCAGCAGGTAATTGTTGGGCTAGACAAGAGACAAGAGTTTGTTTCCCAATTTTCACCATACTATGGCCAAGAAGAATATAGTTCTAGTCAAGGTTTAGGATCTTCCAAGGCTGGAAGTTAAATGAGGAGCCCACTAGCAAGGGTAATGGACATGGTGCCGAATTTCAGGTCCTAATATCAGCCTTGGAGTCTGGGAATGTCTTTAGGATTACGAAAGTCTCCACTATGAAAGTCTTTGAAAGATGGCAACCTTCTTCTCCCATGTAGGATCTGACTTAGAAGTCCATGCAATGAGAAAGTGTCTCCACAACTATAAATTCTATGATAAAAACTCCCGCGGACTTCCTATAGACTTTCAGATGGTTTACGTCATTGCGGCGCCAGCTTCTTGTATAAACATTTATTTAGTGGATTTCTTTAATCTGTCCTCCAGGTTTCGTCAGCCCAGACCAGTCATGAGCTGGATATTCTCACTTGTCTCATATGCTGCTGTCACTTCCATACCAAGGAAAGGACATTGTTTGCATAGATACAGTATGAGGTGACCATGATTATATCTTGTAAATTCCACAACTGCTTGGACTTTTTGTATAAACCCTTCAGCCATCGTCTCGGGGCCTCTCAGCAGGTCTAAGGAGGACGGAGCGAGTAACCCGATAAAACTGCTAAAATCTATGAAGCGAAATGGAGCCAGCCTACAGTTTTATAAATAGTGATCAAGTACGTAAATCGGTCCACATGAGAGCAGCAGATTTTTGTTTGCCCCAACTGTCCCGAAAGTAAGCTTTAACCCTTAACGACAGACCTATTTTGGTCCTAAGGAGGGGATTTTCGTTTCCACTTTTCAAAAACCATCACTTTTTGATTGTCCGTCGACACGGCCATATGAGGCTTGTTTTTTAAATGGCGAACTGTAGTTTTTATTGGAACCATTTTTTTGGGTACATATTATATATTGTATGACTTCTATTAAATGTATTATCGCTATTATGAGCAATCATAGGCCATAGCAGACCCAGACAGCATTGTCTGGCATCCGTTTGCCATGGCAACCCATTAGCCTGATAACATCACAGAGGGAGCACCCTCCCTGTCTAAGCCCTTTACATGCCACAATCAACATTGATCCTGGTATGTAAGGGGTTAACAGCAGGGATCAGTGTCTCATCGATCCCCACTGTTACTGTGGGAGGCTGTAGGACGTAAGTTTACATACATTTGCGGGGGCACCTTCCTTGGCAAGATGTAAACTTACGTCCTGTAGTGGGAAGGCGTTAAAGGGAACCTGTCAGGCACTTGATACCCCTCACTGGGTAGTAACGGAACGCTATCTTTTCTCCTTAGGCAGACACCTAGAAGGTGAATGAGTGAGGAGACTTATAAGGCCATTCATGGTCCTCTGGGTAATATGCAAATAAGGGAGATGGAACAATACCTCTGCAGCGCCACCTGTTGGAAGGCCGCATTCCTGCAAGTCAATGTTAGACTCTTTATACAAGCCTAACTCACTCCCCTACTCTCCCTAAGCATTTCTGACCCATATCACAGGCCTTTCACTAGCCACGCCAGAATCCTACTGCATACTGATGAGGGGCAAACACCCCGAAACAGATGTCTGTGTATGGAGTCTGGCTTGTCTTTCAATTCACAGTCATTGTTACAAGGCTTGTATAAAGAGTCTAACATTGACTTGCAGGAATGCTGCCTTCCAATAGGTGGCGCTGCAGCGGTATTGTTCCATCTCCCTTATTGAGTAGTAACAGACACTCTGATTGCTGCGGTCTGTCACGTATCAGGCAATGTTCTGTAGTTTTCTCGCACATATATAGCAAAAACTTCTTTCATGACAGAAGTCCAACGTCCACAGCGCCCAGCTTGACATAGGTCCTGTGTATTCATGCGGTGCCAACTGCCCTGCCCATCCATCATGATTGACATTTTTATCTATATTCAATGTAACAGCCAGAAAAATGTCAATCACGGCGGGCAGTTGGGGCGAGCGGCAACTCATGAATATGCCAGACCTATCTCAATTGCAGCATGTCTGTCACTACTTTATGCTGTGCTCAGTGAGGGCAGCACAAAATATCTGGGAGGTACAGTGTGTGCCAGCCACATGCCTCACGAAATACCATTGTCTCTGCTACCCCCTAGTGCTTGCCACAGTCACCCGCATAGTGCCTGCCTCAGATGCTACCATGTTTTATAGCCTCAAATGCCCCCATAGTGCCTACCGCAGACAACCACATAGTACTTCTGCCATAGATAGCCCTAAAGGGCCACAACCTCAAACAACCCTACAGTGCCAGTTTCAGATGTCTCTACAAGTTTTGATATCTCACATGCCCTATTGTGTCTGCTTCAAATGCCCTTATAGTGCAAATCTAAGTTGCCACCATAGTGCCAGTGTCAGATGCCCTCTTGTGCCTGCTTCAGATGTTCCCGCAGTGCTAGTCTCAGATGCCCCCATGGTGCAAATCTCAGATGCTTCCATAGTGCCAGTCTCAGATGCCCTATTGTGCCTGCATCAGATGTTCCCATAATGCCAGTCTCACATGCCCCCATAGTGCACATCCTAGATGCCGCAATAGTGCCAGTGTCACATGTTCCTATTGTGCCAGTCTCAGCTACACCCATAGTTTAAATCGCAAGTGCCTCAATAGTGCCAGTCTCAGATGCCCTATTGTGCATGTTTCAGAGGTCCCCATAGTGCCCGCCTCAGGCAGCTTTATGAGACTGTCTTAAAAAAAACCTGTCTTTGCTGTCCATAACAATCAATCACGGAGCAGCTTTCATTTCCCACACTGCCTTCCCCAGATTGGTAAATCACAGCGACTTCTCTGGAGTTTTCTTCATTTTAGGCAATCAATTTGAAAAAAATAATTGAAAAAAAAAATATTAAAAAGTGGCCCGGTATTAAAACTTCTGGTGCCACAGAGCAAAGAAAATATACAGGTACAGTAATACCCATGTCTATCCGGGCCGCCCCATGTGCACCAGACGTGCACTCAGAGGAGTCGCCCATGACTGCAGCACTGCATGGTATGAAATATCACCGTCACGAGGCTCTAGAGTGGCGGCGGGGGAGCGACCACTCTGAGTGCCTACTCGGCTGAACATTACTGCAACCTGAAACTGGAACTGAACAGTTTGTGCCACCTCATCAACTTACAGTGACCTAGACACACCCCGCACATTCCAAGGTGTCCGAGTGCACCCAGAGGAATATATAAATATATATCCAAGCGCCAAGTCACATACTTCAAATACAGTACATGTAATGTGGTCGTCATCGGTAATAAAACATTATGTGCACTCTTTATCAAAAAGAAAATCTGACCCCTAGAAGAAGTTGTCATTTTGCTGTAAACCCGTCCTGCAGTTCCATCTCAGGCAGATCTGTAAATGAGTTGTGGTGATTAGATGGACGGTCTTGTCACCGGAGGCCCTAAAAGTGGTTCCCCCTTGCCCTATAAGAGGCTCTCGGAGGCTCCTTGTGTGTAGTGACCTCTTCTTCCGCTTGTGTAGAGCTTGTTGACCACTAGACGCCTCTACAACGCAGAGAAGACATTTTACCCCGTTACCAGAGTCTGAGAGGGGCGCATTATTGGGATGGGAGAAGCTGGATGGTCATATCAACACATTGGGCTGTTCTAATCAGACTGTTAAGAGGTGTTGGAACCAGTGGATACATAAGGGCACACATACAAGGGCGCGCTCGACAGACCACCAGTAGAGAGGATCGTCTGTTTGTCCGACAAGCACGAGCAGCTCCAATTTTTTCGTTGTCCGCCATTCAGAGACAGGTGGCACCATTGTTACACCCCTGTGTCTACTGGAATTTCTAGGCACTTGACTGAAAGATATCTGGTCTAACGGCCCCCATTACATGTACGGGTTCTGACACCCACCGTCGCCTCTGTTTGCAGTGATCTCGTGAACAACAAAACTGGATGCTACGGAGAGGAACCGGGTTGTCTTCAGCGATTAATCCAGGTTTAGTTTGGGCGCCGACAACGGCTGTGTTTGTGTCTGGAGACCCCAGGGTGAGCGCCTCAATCTTGGCTTTGCTGTGGAGCAGCACACTGCCCCCCCCCCCCCCCTGCTGGTGTGATGGTCTGGGGGGGGGGGGGGGGGGCATCGCATACGACAGTTAGTCGATGAGTGATGGACAATGACAGCTCAGCGAAATGTTCAGGACATCCTGCAGCCACGTGTGTTCCTCTCATGGCGGCTTCCAAGTGGCTTCCAGCAGGATAATGACCAGCCGCACACACAAGGGAGGCACAGGAGCCCCACAACATTGTCACACCTCCGTGGCCAAAACGGTCGTCAGATTTATCACCAATAGAACATGGCATCAGGGATGCCAACTTCCACAGCCTACGAGTTTGCACGATCTAGAGGCTCAGTTACAGCCAATGTAGAGTGATATGCTGCAGGGTACCATAGAGAACCTGAATGCTTCTATGCCCGCCCATATCAAAGCTTGTATCCAAGCTAGAGGCGATACAACAGGGTACTAGAGACTCCATGCCCACCCGTGTCATATCTTGTATCCATGCTAGAGGCGGTACAACAAGGTACTAGAGACTCCATGCCCACCCGTATCACATCTTGTATCCAAGTTAGAGGCGGTACAATGGGGTCCTAGAGCCTCCATGCCCACTGGCATCACATCTTGTATCCAAGCTAAAGGTGGTACAACGGGGTCCTAGAGCCTCCCTTCAAGGGGTCAATTTTCTTCAATAAATGGTCCTTTTGCTCTGATAGTGTAACCACTTACTTATGTCAACGTTACAATCACAGAAAAAAAGTTTATTTCTGTTCCGACAACTTTTTCTCGGTGCTTGATGTTTTTATTAATGAGTGTTTTTTCTAATTCATGAGTAGATCTCCAACCCCAAATCATACACCATTAGTGTGGATGGCCTCCATATTTTGGGTGCACTATATGTTAGGCTAGTAATGGAAGCTCCCTTTTAACAGAGGTCATCTATAAGATGAGAGAAGACCTAGTGAAGGTATCAATGGGGTCCATCAGGTATGCTGAAAGTAAAAATAATTTGCGGTTGCTCCGAACATAAATGTGAGCAGAGAACTATGCTTTATGGCCTTTAGGGGGCTGAAAGACCACCACTACCTTGTAATAAGCTCTCCAATCAATCAGAAGGACTAGTAGGGATCATATTTGGGAGCTTCCTTGCCTCATAGACTTGTTTGAATTGAGGGGTAACTTTATAGGCTGACAAAACCTATCTGCATTTCGACCCTTTATGTTAATGGAAGGTCCCCATGGTCACGACTTTGAGGCTCTATTTGATGGAGCAGATGCACAAACTAGGCTTTCTATAGGGTATTACATGGGTATACTTAAAGGGGCTGTTCATGATTAGAAAAACGTGGCTGGTTTCCCCTTAAAAACAGTGCCCCATCCATCCACCGGTTGCATGTGGTATTGCAGTTTTGCCCAATTCACTTTCATGGACCTGAGCTGCAATACCAAACACAACTGTGGAGAAGTATGGCGCTGCTTCTGGGGAAAAAAGTGGCTATGTTTTTTTAATCCTGGACAATTACTTTTAATTAAAATGATCTTTCGTAGTGACCGTCCAGCAATCCGAAATCCCAAAATGGTACAACCTTCCCCAAAATCTCCTCTCCTCCTTGCCTGTGTAGCTGCAATTATCTTATTCCTCTAATGGGTTTTCCACAAAAACACGTTATCTCCTATCCATAAGATAAGGGATAACTAGCTGATCAATGGTTGACCAATCACTGGGATCCCCATTGATCCTGAGAATGGGGCTCTAGAGCGCCTCTACATGAATGCAACAAGTCTTGCACATGCAAAAGCCATTTCATTCATTCCAATGGGACTGCTAGAGATGGCATAGTTCAAGCGCTCAACTATTTCCAGCAGTACCACTGAAACGAATGGAGCGGCAGTGAACATCTCCGTTCATTCAGGGATGAGCCAGATCCCCATTGTCAAGAGGGTCCTGGCAGTTGGTACCCCACCGATCTTCAATTTATTCCCTATCCCTTTTACATTATTGGGTTCTCCATCTAATATACTTCCTTCTCCAAGTTGCTATTACTACACATAGGATGCCAAATAAAACGGCCAACATAGACATGGGGTTCGCCATTCCCATACGTATCTCTCTGTCCTGAATTGCACCCATCATGCCAACCCACAGTCACACACTTATACTTTTTAATTTGGCATGTCAACTACTTAGACTCTGGCTATGTTGCGGTGTGAGGGTCCTGTCATCATGCTGCTAGTCTCTTTGGCTACTAAAGACATTTCTGCGCTAAGAAATGACTACTGGCACTTCACAAATCGCTCTACAAAGTGCAAAAGAGTTGCTTGAAAAAAAGCAAGCGGGAGTCAAACTGAGACGGGGAGCGGCTATTTTGAGAGCAAATGGATCTGTTTGTGACACCTGATACAGAATCCTCTGCAGCCAAAAACCATCAATTCATCAAGTGTCAAATGTTTAGACCCCTGGCAGCATCCTATCACTGGGGCACGTGGCCATGCCAAGAAAAATAGTATAAAAGCAGATATGTGCCCTTGCCTAGGCCAGTCTAGTAAAATGGGTATTTTTATATCATTGTACTGCCATACTGTGTTACATCATGTGCACAATCACTTATTATAGAGACATACGTATCGTAATTGGCATATAATACTATTGACTTAAAGGGGATGTCCATGTCACTTTTTTCAAAGTGTATCTATCATTAAAAAAAATCACAATCCTTCCTCAGGCAGCTCAATCAAATGATTCTCCTGCTACTTTCCTTCTAATCTCCCCTTTATTAAACACTTATGAGGAATCTGCAGCTGCATCCCCCTCCTCTTCCTCCTCCCCACCTTTATTTACTGTTTTACAGTAGATGACTTTATTATTGATGGTTGGGTTTCTGAACATTTACAAGGAGCTTGGAAGGAGGAACTACAGGCGGCTGAAAGATGAAGGATATGCTTTCACAATATGAGCTATATTAAAGGGGGTTTCAGGGACTATACTATTGATGATATATCCTTGAGATAGGTCATCAATAGTTGATCATCAGGGGTCTGCTACTTGGGATCCCCACCGATCAGCTGATTGAAGTGATAGCAGAGTGTTGCCATCACTTTAGTCCATACTAAGCACAGCGCCATACATTTTATTGTGGTTCTGTCTGGTATTGCAGCTCAATCCCATTCACTTGAATGGGACTGAGCTGCTCTCAGGCCATGTAACCAATGAATATTACATCACATGCCCGAGAAGAGGCAGCAGGGCTTACCCTAGTGCCACAGCTTCCTTAGTTAGCTGATTGGTGGGGATCCCAACCAGCGGACCCCTGACAATCAACTGTTGATTACCTAATCTGAGGTTAGATCATCAAGAGTGTAGTTCAGGAAAAACCTTTTAAATTTCATATATTGCCATAGGTGTGCCAGGGAAACTCTACTTTAGATTTGTATTAGCTTTATAGTCAACAAATGTAAATTCACTTTTCTTTCTAATATACATTTTTCTTTTACCTTTTCTGGTGATTTCTCCTATTTTGAGATTTGGGTTTGGAAACCATCAACAAGCTGACTTTACAATATATACCAATGAGGAGTGAAACCTCCTTTCAGTTTGGTCTCATTATTTACTTAAAGGGGTTGTCCATGATTAGTAAAATGGCTCTGCCATGTTTCCAGACACAGTGCCACTCTTGTACATAGGCGGTGTCCAGTCCTGCAACTCAGCTCTATTCAAGTCAAAAGTGTAAACAGAGACCCCTGTTTCTAATCTCAGATAAGTCCTTTAATTTTAAGTTTTCCCACACAGCTAAATATTGTAGAACAAGCAGTGGAAAAATTCCATATGGAAATGGAAAATCATTTAGACTAATTTTGGACTTTCTGAAGGTCATCAAGTAAAAAAAGTATTTTTATACTTCTTCGTACTAGTTAAGATAGGTTCCAGGTCAGCAGCATTTAACATCGGTGAGCCATTAAAGTGCCTACCGCAGATGAACCAATATAATGCCTTCAGATGCCCAGAACAGCTGCCAGATTCCCTCTAGAGTGCCTGTTACAGAGCTGCCAGTCACAGATGCACCCATGCAACACCTCTAGATGCCAAAAAAATGCCTGCTAGATTGCCCCCAAAAGTGCCATCCACAAAGATGACGCCCAGGGTACCTGCCACAGAGTGCCAGCGCTATAGGTGCCACTTGGGGTGTCTGCCACAGAGATGACCCCTAAAGAACATGCCACAGACATACAGAGATGCCTACAAACTGCCGACCAGAGATGCACCCATACAATGCCTCCATATGCCTTCATAATGCTTACCAGATTCCACAAAGAGTGACTACCACAGAGATACCCCCCTCAGTGCTTTCCACAGAGAAGTCTATAGTGTGCATCACAGACATGATTGAAGAGTGCCTACCACAGAAATGCCCCGTAGAGAGTCTGCCACAAAGATGCATACAAAGTGACATCTAGAGCTACGTCCAAATAATGCCAACAGAATGCCTGCTAGATTGCCACAAAGATAAGCATTAGAGCACTTGCAACAGAAATTCCTCCAGAGTGCCTGCCACAGAAATGCTTCCTTAAGTGCCAGCCTTAGAGCTGCCACCTAGGATGCCTGCCACCGAGATACCTCTTAAAGTGCTTGTCACAGACATGTCTACAGTGCCTGCCACAAAAGTTCCCCCTAGTGATTGTCACCAAGATGCCCTCTACAGAGCCTACCATGGAGTTGACTACAAAGTGCCAGCCAGAATCCCAACCAGATTAGCCTTAGAGTGTATATCACAAAGATGACCCACTAGAGTGCCTGCCACCGGAAGTTTCTCTAGAGCACCCGTAACAGAGTTGTCTCCTAGATTGCCAGCCTTACAGGTGCCACTCATAGTGACATCCACAGAGCAACCGCCTAGAGTGCTTTCCACAGGAATTCTCTCAAAGTGCCTACTACACAGATGTCCACCATAGTGCCTACTACACGGATGTCCACCATAGTGCCTACCACAGAGAAGTCCACCATGGTGTCTACCACAGAGATGCCCTAGAGTGCCAACCAAATTATGTTCCAAGTAACTAGAAGAGTAACTTTCAGGGATTTTTGTATCTACTGACTTTCTTGCACCATGTCCTCTCTATATTTCCGTACTTGTTCTTGCATTTTCTGATTGTGCAGTTGTGTTTGAGAATTGGCGTTGTATAAAGTCTATATGCCCAGAGACCTCTGTGCCTCTATCCGACCATAGAAGTCCCTGCAGATGTCTTATTCGATCAACCCTGTATACTGAGTTATCCTCTCCAATATTATCTTAAAATGTATCTAGAGCAGTAGTTCCCAACTTGTAGCTCTCCAGCTGTTGCAAAACTACAACTCCCAGCATGGCATGACGGCACAGGTTGGGAGTTGTAGTTATGCAACAGTTGGAGAACTACAAGATAAAGACTAATGATGTAGGAGCTCATTCCCCAACAATAGGCCGTTATATAAGGACAAACACAATCGAGAGACGCCTGATCTGTTCTTCGTCAGCCGGTAGAACACTCTGTTTTGTTCTTACTGTGAAACAAGAGTTGAAGCCAAATATTCCCACTAAGGAAACTTCTGACAGAGAAAGTCTCAAAAGTTAAAATAAATGGCATCACTGGTGCCTGACCTGATACATCCCTGTTCTTAGCAACCCCCTCCACCACCACTACTAACACATTCGTTCAAGAGTCCTGGAGAACACAAGTACGAATGTCCTTTATATCAAAGGGTTGTCTGGGATTCTAAAAAAACATGGCTGCTTTTTTTTCCAGAAACGGCGCCATACTTATTCATGGGTTGTGTCTGGTATTGCAGCTCAGTTTCACTAAAGTGAATTATTCATTATGTTTTTTGACAGGTTTATGGAAGTCTTCACTATCCACATCCATCAGCGTCCTCATACCAAGCGTCCACTTGACCACCAGCCACATTCTACACATAGACTTCCTGATCTCCAATTACTTTGATTTTCAAGAGGATGCTGAGTGTCCACCTGTTTTTCTTTTTAGGCTTTCCAGACTAAGTCCTCATGGACACAGCCAGAGGCGTAAATTGAAGCTCTTGGGCAGTAATGCAAAATTTGGACTTGGACCTCTCACCTACCATATACCAAACAAAATATTTGTGTGATAGAAAGGTTTTGGGGCCCCATCAGGAACCAGGGCTTGGGTGCAACTGATACCTCTGAACCTCCTAAAGTTACTCCACTGCATAGGGTACATGCAGTCCCTATAGTTCTGCAACCAATGTGTTGCCATATAGTGTTCGGTGGTCCACCATATAGAATAAAGAATAGATATTATATATGTATAGAATAATACAGCATTCAATGAAGCATGCCTTGGAGTTCAACAGAAATATGAAGTCGGAGGCATATGAAGGTACGGTATGGCCCTAAAAACTGGCATGTGAAGCACGTTATGGCTCTGTACAACTCGGAGGTTGTGCGGAGTCCTCGTAAGTCACTTATCATAATGACTTCATACTTGCAGCATTGTGTTATGTTCATATTCCAATAGATTGGCACCCAAGAAACCAACATGATGCCAGTCTATTGGATATTCTTCATTATTGGGCATTCTTTGGACTTTCGAGAAATCTTTAATAATAATCTAGAATTCCATTGGTTTTGCGCTGTTCCTATGTTTTAAATACTCTAAATGTCAGTCCAACTGGACATCTCGACTATAATTTGGTAGGCAAATTCCTTTATAACATGCAGATGACAAAAAACAATAGAGGATTCCTTTAAAGACATATAAACTCTTCATACATCTTGGATTTCAGCCTATAGCCCCAATGAATAAAGGTAGCAATGATTCCCAGTAACAGCGGTACTCCCAGCTGTGCTAACAATTCATCCAATAGGGAAGAATCTGATTTTGGTGACCTCAAATACATCTTCTCGGCCCTCAAAGGTCCAGCAGAAGACAACCAAATTTGAAGGCAACTTTGAAGTCAAGCACTGACCACTTTGCCCTATTAGATCTTACTGATGTTAAGTTCTATTTGCAATTATAGCAACAAGAATTACAATACAAGTAACAGTGGACATGCACAGATTCGGTGTATATGGAGAGTAGACCCTTAAAATCACCTTCTCTGGAGGACCAAGGAAGCCCAGTAAGCCGCATCTTATAAATCGTGGATCTCAAGAATGGTGAATCTCAAAAATGGTGGACCTTAAGGATGGTGGACCTCAAGAATGGTGGATGTCAAGAATAAGACACCTCAAGTATGCTGGATCTCAAGAGCAGTAAACCTCAAGGATTGCAGATCTCAAGAATGCTTGATTAACAGTCATACAGATAAACCAAAGTAGGGTGGGTATATATTTTAGGTAGAATCACACTTTATATATCTAGTTTAACATTAGATTCTCAAAGCACATATGAACAGAAAATACCATCCCCTTCTATGATTTCTTACCTGGATGCGGCAATCTCAGATTTCTGTCGTGCTATGGCAGCTGCTCGCTGTGCTCCTTCTATACTTCTGTCTACTTTCTGCCTGATTTTCGCACTCTTTATGGGGATCACTCTCTTCTTCATTCCTTTAATAAAAACATTGTTCCTATACTTTCCTTCTTCCTTTGTGCCATCTGGAAAGGTGGTACAACCATAGCCATGTCTCAGGTTGTCCAACCATTCTCCCTCATACTTCAGCCCACTGGAACGCTCACTGATTCCAAATCCTGATCTCTTGTCTTTCTTCCATTCACCCATGTAGGACTCAGTGGTGGTGGCATCAATGTCAGCCTCAACTGGTGGAAATTCTTCTGGTTCAGCCCCATCTCCAAAACTAACAGTAGATGCTGCATCACTAGCTCCAGAGCTAATACTCTTCAAGAAGCTCAGTTTGCTCCTTTGAGATGAAAGCGATGTCTTTGAATCAGATTTCTTTAGCTTACCTAGTAGGGAACCCCTTCTGAAAAGACCTTTCTTTTGCCCCTTTAGGGCTTCAGCGTCTGCATAGAGTGAAAGGGCAAAACCACCTCTTGTGATAGTTGGAGACACTATGTTATCTGGAGAAGTTGACATGGCATCGTGTTGGGCCAAAGTCCCATTGCTATGCTCGCTACGAAGGGAGGTGAGGGAGGTGCGCAAAGGATTTCGAACAACGGCAGCCATTCCGTATGGGACACTCTGACGGACGCCGTAGCCCTCTCTGATTCCATTTGCAAACTGACCCTGGTAGGTCCCTGAAGACAAAAAGGTAAACAAAAAGAACAAGTTTAACTCTTTTTTTCCTTTAAAATATATAACACAGATTCATTAAATCACGTGTCAGACTTAGACAATCCATTGGGGATCACCATATGCACATGGGAAAAGAACATCTTATTCGAAGATATGATCTTAAGCATCAAAATGTATCAAGAATCATTCTTAATTTCACCCTAAACTCAGGTAGAGGGCTGGAGGGACAGATTCTATAACAAGTCAAGTCATTCATAATATTCAAGCACATATTTTTGTAGTCATCCTAGTCAAGTCACACAATTACCCCCTTTATCCAAACTCATCATTCTTAGTATATGTCAGATTATGAACCTTCCTATTAGAAGTTATTTTTTTCCATTTCGCTTAATACAAACATACCAAAAAAATCAATAGGTGAAACATCTGTTTTTGGGGCATCTTTGCACTTATGATGGTAATGAAGTAACTGGTCTCTCCCGTCTATCTCTATCATTACTCTCTAGAAGTTCCACCAGATCTCTCATATGTGGCATCTCTTCCATCGGAATTCCCGATTGTTGACCCTTCTTCAAGTGCCTTTGTTTAAAAAAGTTTATGCCATCTAAAAGTAAATACACTTCCTTCATCCAAGTAAATAAATCAAAGGAATTTACTGGCGTGAAGGAGCTACCCTCCCTTTCACCTTTATTAAGGGACCTGGAGGATACGTTTACAATTTGCACTTGATCTTGTGAGGATCTTAGAGTGGACAAATTTTGTTTCTTACATGATATCCTACCACATTCTCCTGAAAAAGAAGTAGAAGCCACGACTGAACTTTTTGGTGCCCATTGGCACAAAACCCTGTGATTACCTCGTCCCCACCCCCTATCACCTCCTTTGCCTCTGAGACCATCCTCGTTAGTGATCTGATACCTCAAGGTAGCCACACATATCAGACAGAAGCAGGTTGGCAGTCAAGCAACTGTTGAATGAACAATTGCCATACACATTTGTTAGTGGCCCCAATAGTAACAGTGACCCCCATTGTGGCCCCAGTAGTAAGGGTCCCCCATAGTGGCTCCAGTAGTAATAGTAACTCCCATTGTAGCTCTAGTAAAAATTGTGACACCCCCCCCCACACACACACACACACACAGTGGCATAAGTAGTAATAGCAACTCCTATTAGTAACTCCAGTAGTAATAGTGCCCCTATTAGTAGCCCCAGTCTTAATAGTGACCCCCATTGTGAACCTCCATCCACGTGAGAAGCATTTAACTCACTTGTAGCCCCGATCCAGCGGCGTAGCTGCTGTAATCAGTGCGACCTCTGCCCTCTCCACTGGACAGCATCCCAAATCTGGGACTGTCCTGCAGTATCTGGGACGGTTGGGAGTCATCGTAGTAGTAGTAGTATAGTAGTGGTGGGGAGAGTATAATATTTGGAGCAATACTAGTATTTGTAGTATAATACAGGGTGGACCACAGAAACGTTGCAACCAATCACAGCGCAGCTTTCATTTCTTATACTGTTGAAGTATTGGCAACTTTACCGTGGTCCACCCTGTAGTAGTAGACATAGCACATACTGAAATGTCTATTGACGACGGCATAATAATAACAGTTACTATTCCTATCAATAATGGTAACACTCTCATATCTCCAGTAACAGTGAACCGCGTCTAGACACAATGAGCCATTCACAGCTAGTATTGGGAGAATGGTTTTAGACCCTGCTGTATGAAATGTCTGTACTGACCATAATTGAAGTCCTGCCAATGAGTGTAAGCTCGGAGAACAATCTCGCCTTCATTCCCCCCTCCGTATTATTCAAGCAGCCATTCTTCAAAAATAACGCGCCACTTATTCCTCAGCTCTAGCGCTGGCCACAATTGTATAGAGGATTTTTCTCATATACACAAGCGACATTGTCCCTAATTTAGTTCAGGTCAGAAGTCCATCAGACACCAACATACTTCACTGGGGTTATCATGTCCAAGAAGGAGAAGTAGCAGATGACCATATTGAATGAATGGCGCTCTCCATACACTTAGCACTACACATTATAAATATAAGGTGTCAGAGCCAGTATCAGTACTCCAGACGTATCATGTTCCTACACCCCATACTATAACACACAGCATTAGAAATTATATCTTACAGACCCAATATATATAACGCTGATCTAGCATGTTTTGGATCAACTGATCCCTTGAATAGTCTGAGCAGTGATCTGATATTTCTGTTGACTGATTTTCAAGCTTAAGGGGAAATATGTCCTATTTATACGAAGAAGGCGTCATATTCACTTTATATAGCTTATATTCAATGAACTGCCTGTATACACTGAGGTGCCAAAAGTGATGGGATAAAAGTACATAAATTGATGATGAAGGTGATGACTTGGGAACGCCTATACTTGTATGGGTTGAGATGGTATCTTGTGAGTAAGTTTGCAAACTGGCCAGCGTGTTCATGGCGGGGGGAAGTGAATTATCGGTGTTTGAGCGAGGCATGATAGTGTATGCCAGACGAATGGGACATTCCAATTCTGAAGTTGTGTGGGCATTTAACATTCCTCAATCCAGAGTATCACGTGTGTACTGGAAATATGTCATAGAGGACATTACCACCCACAGTAGCAGCGGAGTGGCCGACCATATATGCTTAATGATTATGACCAACGGCGTCTGGCTAGAATTTTCCATGCGGCAGAAATCACATCCACATACAATGCAGGAGGCCTCAGGCACATATCCCAAGGGTCAGTACAGCGTTCTTTAGCTTCCAGGGGATATGGGAGCAGAAGACCCAACACAGCGCTTCTATTATACCACTACACAGTGCCTCCCCTGGGTTTGTGAGGTTGCTAAATGGACCCTAGAGGACTTGAAACGTGTGGCATGGTCCGATGAGTCATGGTACCAATTGTTCCAGGCTGATGGTAGGGTTTCTATGTCCTGCAGACCCCATGAAGCCATGGACTCCAGTCGTTATCAAGGCACTGCTCAGGCTGGTGGTGGTTCCATACTGGTGTGGGGTGGGTTCTCATGGTGTGGTTTGAGTTCACCTAAATATGTTATTGACCGGTACCCACTGCGTTTCACTTCATAGTGACCATTTGCAGCCCTTCATGACTTCATGTACCCTCACAATGATGGGATATCCAGCAGGATAATCCATCATGCTATTGAGCCCAAGTTGTGCAGAATTGGTTCAAGGAGCATTCTAGAGAGTTCATACGAGCCCAATCAAGCATTTATGAGATGTGGTGGGGACTCCCATTCGCACCTGAGATCCTGTACCTATGAATGCCACAGAGCTGTAAGTGTCTATCCAGACGGCTGAACATCTCTCCAAACATCTTCTATCCACTTGTGAAATCAATGTAATATCAAGTTGCTGCACTTAGGGGGTCCTACACTATATTAGTTCTAGTCTCATGACTTTTGGCATGTCAGTATATATCTGTATATTGTGAATACACTTTAGAGCAGAGCTCTCCAGCCTGTTGGGCTTCTGTCATTGTGTAACTACTACTTTAAGTATGTATTGGTGTAGTTATAGGGGTGCTAATGATACAGGACCTCTACTTGAGATTATGAAATGTAAGGGCTCAGACAGGGTTGTAATAGGTTCTGCATCTGGGTTCAGGAATGTCATATTACATCTCTGGCTGGAAGGTTGGGCAAGATGTCCTCAGACACTTTGTAGGACTCAGTACCTGTTTGAATGGACTATACTGCCAATCACCTTGTTTGGCGTCTGTATGTGTTGAAATATGTTCAGACAGGTCAATGGTGTAATAACATTTGGTCACCAGTAGAGTAATTTGCAAGGTACAATTAGTGTTCCCAAATATCAGCTATGGGAATGTATCTTATATGGAATTACATGGACAAGGAAAGTTCATGCGTGGAGTCAGAGGGCCATGACCCCCACCAATCACTAGAGGTGGTAGCAATGTGCCCCTTAAAAAACTGTATTTCACTTGGAAATGCAAGTGGGGGAAGCTGGTGGTGCATGACCAATACAGAAATCTAACTAATGCTCTTCCCTTCATTCTAGGGAACCGATGGAGATCTCAGCTCATGGATCCTCCAGATAACATTGTCTTAATGAGAAGATGTTTGGATGTGCAAATAAAGCATAACTTATTGACATCTAAAGTCTTATACATATCTTGGAGAATCTTCATGCAATGATCATGATCCTTCCAGGAGGTGGCCAAAGCTTAAGGTCCTTTTAGGCTAGCTAAGTTCTTGGTCTAATCCAACGAGCACTGATTGAAATGCAAGCCGATTAGCACTCATGTCATTTTCCCTCACATCGGCCAAGAATCGGCTCATGGAGATGAACATTCATAATTACAATCATTCGTCCCCATAGGCTAGCTGTACATCATCCTGTTCATATACAGAGATGTCCAACTGATCAGCAAGCATTTTTATGCTCACTGAAACTAAATAATCAGCCAACAAATGAGCTCATTCGGCGGCTGATTGTTGGTCCGTTTGCATGGCCTGATTGTTGGGCGAATGAGAGCTCGAAGGAACATTCAGACCTGAGAAATACTATAGAAGGTCCTTTTACATGGGCTGATTATCACACTTGAATGTTCCTCTAAACACTTTTTCACCCAACAATTGGACCATATAATTGTTCGTCAGCCAATCATTCTGTGTCAGCTTGCTTGCTGATTGGCTGTACATCTCCCCATGTGAACAGGAAGATGTACAGCCAGCCTACGGAGATGAACTGTCATAATTATGGATGCTCATCCTCATACGCTAACTCTTGGCCCGTGTGAAAGAAAAGTCTACTAAGCACCAGTCAACATGCATTTCGATCAGTGCTGGTTAATTTAAGTCGAGAACCCAACCAGTCTAATAAGGTCCTATAGTGAGTAGAAACCAACCACAATTGATGGTGAGGCATCTGTCTATCTATGCTTCTCTACAATTAGTTTGCTATCATGATGACCTTACTTCTACACTAATGGATGTTGAGTCCTAGTGTAGCTTCGGGACCAGCTTTGGCTACTTTCAACAAGACTTTCTCCATCTGGTCTATTTGCCTAATAAACATTTAGGGCTTTCTATGGCTTACTGAAGACCACAGACAGGAATAGCCATGAAGTACCAACTATTTTCCCACCAGTCTGTTTGGTCCACCAGTGCAGACAGAATCGCCACTAATTGGAGATAATCCTACGTCTTCCGCTTCTATAGCTCCACTCCCAAGGTTTTCAAAGGGATAAAATCACTGCATTGCAACAACCTAATCTGCTCAGACCCACAGGTCCAGCAATGGACACTGGTACTGAAGACACAGCCATGGTAAAAAATTTAGGTTAGCTTTGGCCCTGGTTTGTGTAGCCATCTTGGGCCATGAAACTTCCAAAATAGAGTCTAAGAGCTCATTCACAAAGCCATGCTGTTTCGGACCACACATACACAGCGTATTTACGGACCGAAACCTGAAATATTTATTGCATATTCCATGCGTAACAGAGCACGAAAATGCTGCAAAAAACGCCCTAAACTCCCCTGGTTTCAAGCGCAAATATGCAGCAAATACACAGGTTTCCTGCATATTTAAGCAAGCCCATTAATTGCAATGGGCTATCTCGGTGTGTAATACATAGCAAAATAGAGCATGATGCGTTTCCTTCACGCGACCAGTAGTTGCGTAAAAAATATGCAGCTTTGAATGAACCCATTGGAATCAACGGGTTCTATTCACTGCACATAATGCAGGTAAAATATATGCACTTAATACGCTGCATATATACGACTCTCTAATGAGCCCATAAACAGCGGTCTCCAGCATAGGACTTTCTAGTTGTTGCAAAACTACTACTCCCAGCATGTCCTGACAGCCGCAGGTTGGAGGTCGCTGGTTAAAGGCATTCATTACCACTAAGCCCTATGTTTGACAGTACGTTTGTTGTGTAGAGTTGTTTAGTCACCTTCGGGTGAGTGATGGGGGACATTTTTAAACAATTGAACGTTTCCAAGACTGGTGGCCAAGTGGAAGGTTGCAGCTCTGGCGTCATCCATTGCCCACCATCAGATGTCTGAGCTTTCATGACAAGTACTGGATGGACAAGTACAAATGACCACAGCGCCCATAAACAGTCAAATTTATTTATCGAAAATATCAAGTTCCAATAACTATTTGGTGATCTGTTAAGACATATGAACACTAACACGTCTGATAGCCAATGAATGGGTGACATTTTATGCCACCCATTTCCCATTGTTGCCTCTCACTCATGGGTACTGTTTTATGGGCGAGGAACGAGGTGGAACCCAAAGGACACTCCCTTTAACATCATATCCTGTTCTTACTTTCCAAGCATGAATAAGTGGAGAGTGATTGCCCAATGCCTGCAGCCTTCACAAAGAGGTGCTTATGTCTATGGGGTTGTTGTTGATTCAGTGAATGGTTGGCTGAATGAATAGTGGCCAACTATGAGCAGTATACTTAAACATGGGTACATCTGTAACTGTAGTATGGAGATTTTGCTGTCTCTTTTAGCTCACCATAGACATAAGACTTGAGCAGCAGATTCCAATGAAATCTGTGGGATGTGGCATCTAAAGAGACTTCCTGACTCTCTAATGAGTTCCAACTATCTCTGAAGACTTCTCGACCCTTTATGTGTCTATTGGGGTTTCCCAACCCTCTATGGAGTCCCAACCTTCTATTTGGATTATGGAGGTTTCATGACCCCCTATACAGTCTCAACCCATTAATAGTCTAAAGAGGCTTCCCAATCCTCTATGGAGCCCAACCCTTTATGAGTCTATGGAGATTTCCTGACCCTTGACCAAGGTTTGCAGATGGGTGATTGGACAGGTTGGATTTAACCTGTTCACCTTATTATTTTCCTTGAGATACGAGCTGCCAGGGGTGTCTTGCAGCCGCTTATCTCACCCTCCCTCATAGGAGTAATATGCACTATCGACCATTGTACACATGTAGTAAGGTATAGGGTGTTGCTCTGGATAAAATAACAAACCCCACTAGAAGTAAAAGACTCATTGATATAACAGCATACTCACTGTGCAGAGGACCAGGCACCATACAATGCTCCACTTCTGCTTAGTCATTTACTATACACTAGGACATACAGTACATCTCCCTCAATGGGATGATCGGGATACTTTGAACATTCTGTAAGTTGATTGGGATGACATGCCGGAATCTGTAGTTCCCCCTACCCCATCATTCATAGGTTCTTACCTCCATCTGCATATGTTTCAGTCCCATATCCATCTTGTAGTCCACTCTGCCATGTTCCTTCATATTTGGCTCCACTGGTCATACTCTGACGGACTCCATACCTTCCTTTAAATCCATGAGTCCATTCACCCTTGTACACCCAGTGTCCTTTGGTTTCAATGCCTAAGCCATGTCTTTTTCCTTGCGACCAATATCCTTCGTAGGTATTACCACTGGGCCAGGTGTAGATCCCTACCACCTCGAATCCATAATTCCAAGAACCCGAATATTCACCCTGGCCTTTTGGCCCAGTGCAGATTCCATGACCATGGGCTTTCCCACCTTCCCACCCACCACAGTATGCTCCTCCGTCATCAAAATCAAACCGACCGCCACTCATTGTACCTTCAAAAATAGGAAGACTTTCGGATCAGAAGGGGTAAACTCGAAAAAAATTATTTAAACTTTTTTTTGAAATTCTAAAAAATTAAGAATTACATTAAAATGAATCTAAAATTATTCAGAACCGCAGATGATGGGAGATCACAAATCCTCATAGATAGAGCACAGGATTCGAAGGGGTGCTAGTAAGCCTTATCATAAAGCTTGTATGGGGTAGTTGCTGGGAATCCGAGTTCTCACGGTGTAGAGATGAGGAATCTGATTGGATATCTTCAGCCTGAGTTGAGTCAAAGTTTCGAAAGGGTTAAACTGCCCTGCAGTCCGTCCATATCCGTGCATTATTTGGCTCTTATTGATCATGATATCATTCCGGTGGTCCTGGCTATGAACCCCCCTCCCCTCCCCTCTCGCAGCGAAGCTCCCTCTTTCTGCTCAGGCTGGAGCAGGGCAGAGTCCCAGGCTTCACAATGTGTGAGGGTTGCAGATGAGTGAATGTTAGAACAGACCTAACAAGGCTATTGCATCCCAGCTGTTCCAAAAATAAACCCCAATCGCTGCTCTGCTCAATGGCTACTTCTCCGACCAGCGCAGAACAAGTGGAGAAGAGGGGCAGCCTGCTAAGAAAAGGAGGGGGTCTTAAAATAGATCTGCTGGCTGATTGGGAATTCTTCATGCCGTGTGTGTGTGAGTGTGTGTGTGTGTGCGTGTGTGTGTGAGACACTTGAGATACACTGGAGGAGACTTGGGGTTTCTTTGAAAAACTTTTTTCTGTGGCTTGTAAAAAAAATCATGAATTTTAAGATTTCTTTATGACTTTCTTATACTTATATATATATTTATTTTTGAGAAGTCTATAAGAAAACATCTAAAGAAAAAAAAAATCTCCATACCGGGAATATACTGTATTTCTGGAAAATAAAAACACCATGCATCTAAAAAAACTCACCAAAACTGAGTTTTCTTTAAAAAAAAATACGCTGTGTGATCCTTTAAGCTACATGTACACTTAGCGTATTTTCTGTACCGTATGTTATTTGTATATTACATGCAGATTAGGACTTCTTCACTCCTAGGCTACCTTCACTCACGGCGTCTGAGCTACGGAAATTCTGTTGCGTTTCTGCCGACGGCCGCAGTTAACGATCTTTGCGGAATTTGCTGCAGTTTTTGTTGCAGAATCTGTATCTGTAATTGCGTTTTTATGTGCGGATTTTCTGCTGCGGATTGTGTTCCGTTTTTGTGTTCTGGTCGCGGTCATTCCTGCACTGAGGTCACGCTGGTAAACTTTATTTTCAAACATCAACTAAGGACTCCTGCACACGAGCGTACGCGTAGATACGCTCGCAAGAGGAGGATGACGTAATTGCGCTCTGAAGGGCGCATGATCATGTATTTTCCCTCGCGTTTCTGCGCATTTTACTGTACATTGTTGAACCAGCTAACAGCCTAATCAGTCCTCGGTGTGAGCAATTAACACCGCAAAATCGCGCAGTTATGTGCACAATTTATGCAGGGGGGCGGTGCATTTGCGCTCCCCCATAGACTCCTATTGAGCTTCAAATGAACAAAAGCGCACAAAAATAGAACATGTTGCGTATTTTTTCGCCCGGCGAAAATGCGGGCACAAAATCACTCCATTTGAAGAAACCCATTGAAACGACTAAGAGTTCTTTTGGATGCAGTTTGCGCAAGTGATTTCGTGTGCGAAAACGCATGCAAAATCGCCGGTGTGGAGGAGCCTTTACACAGATTTTTAAGCAAATACAGTAGTTTACGCAACGGAAACACTTCAAAATCCGCAACAAAACTCTATTTGTGGATTTTGGTGCAGATTTTATGTTTCAGGCCTTCTACACATGGGTGATTTTGCGCATGGTTTTAGGCTGCCCCACCTGCTCAAACAGGCTGGCAGCGCATAAAAGTACAGTGAAGGAGCATGGTTAAGCTCAAGAGAGGATGTGATCGGGCTCCATTCAGAGTGCAAGGATGTCACGCTCTCGCAAGCAGAATTATATCACATTCATCTGCAGGAGGTGCTACCGCCCCATTGAAAGCAATGAGTTGCAGGCAACCCCCGCAGCAATGATTTTCGGGAAAGGGCTTCAAATATAACACCCTTCCCTGAAAATCATCCCTAGCTGTAAAGAAAAAAAACTCATCTAGATGAGCTGTCCGGTTCTTCTGTCCGTCGTCTTCTGTCTTCTGGAGGCTGGGGATTGAAAAATTCCCACCTCCAGAAAGCGCTGCCTCTGATTGGCTGAGTGCTGTAACCAATCAGTGGCAGCGCCCAGACATCATTGAATGACAGCTGAGCGCTGCCTGTGAATGGTCACAGCGCTCAGCCAATCGCAAGCAGTGCTCAGCCATTCATCAATTCATCAATGACATCCGTTAGCGGTTGCTAGCCGACATTTGTATGTCTCTACATATTTCAATGATTTTTCCACAATAAAGTATTAAGGATTTTACATCGTTGCTGGATCATTTTGCCCTTGGTTTCCTCCTTCATTTTTCATCTTTAATTGTACTCAAGATCTTATTGCCCCTTGTGAGATTCGCAGGTTTCGTCTTCCCATATTATATCTGGATAATTAAAATCTCACACAATGATTACTATATTGCGGTTTGACACCTTTTCTATTTGCCCTATTAATAAGTTTTCAGTTTCTTCTGTTATTTTGGTGCCCTATAGAAAACCCCTATCAGGATTTTGTTATTCTTCCCTCCTTGTATTTCTACCCATAGAGATTCCACGTGTTCTTCTCCTGCACCTATATCTTCCCGTAGCCTCGGCAATAAGTACGATTTAACGTAGAGATATACCCCTCCCCCTTTCTGGTTCCCATGATCTCTTTTGAAGAGAATGCAACCCTGTAAATTCACCACCCAATCGCACTTATAATCAAGCCATGTTTCCGTTATTCCTATTATATCATAAATTTCTTCAGGCATTCTCGCTTCAAGCTCACCCACTCTACCAATCAGACTTCTTGCATTCGTTGCCATACAATTTATATGGTTGTTGTTGTTCTTTCTATTTATTATGCTACGTATGGTCCTATTAGCTGTTCTGTCAGTTCTAACTGTACTAACCCCACCCTCTGCTCAACCCCCATTCTTATTACTTGGTCCAAGGTCACTGTCTACACTGTCTTCCCCCCATTACTCTTTTTGTTCTCCCCTCAGGCCCTAGTTTAAACACTCCTCCAGCCTTCTAGCCATCTTCTCCCCCAGCACAGCTGCACCCTCCCCATTGAGATGCAGCCTGTCCTCTGATAGAGCCTGTAGCCGACAACAAAGTCAGCCCAGGTCTTCAGGAACCCAAACACCTCCTTCTTACACCAACTCCGAAGCCACTTGTTTACCTCCCTAATCTCCTGCTGCCTTTTTGGCGTGGGTCGTGGTACAGGTAGTATTTCCAAGAAAACTATCTTGGAGGTCCTTGCCCTAAGTTTAAATCCTAGGTCTCTGAAATCGATTTAAGGGAGAGTGGAAGACTGTTTCAAGTGGGGTACCCAAGGCTCTGTCCTGGGCCCAGTGATTTTCAACATTTTTAGAAATGATCCAGAGGAGGGAATTGAGAGGAAACTGATCAAATTTGCTGATAACACAAAACTAGGAGGGGTAGCTAACACTGGAGAAGAAAGAGAGAGAATTCAAAAGGATCTGGACAAGCTTGAAGAGTGGGTGGCGACTAACAGAATGGTATTTAACAAGAGAAATACAAAGTCCTACATCTGGGTAAGAAAAATTTAAAAAGCACATACAAAATGGGAGGAATTGGGCTAAGCAGCAGCACATGTGAAAAAGACTTGGGTATACTAATAGATCATAGACTGAACATGAGTCAACAGTGTGATGTAGTAGTAAAAAAAGCAAACACAATTCTGGGATGTATTAAGAGAAGCATAGAGTCTAGATCATGTGAGGTAAATATCCTCCTCTACTTCCTTAGTCAGACCTCATCTGGAATACTGTGTCCAGTTCTGGGGACCCCAAATTAAAAAAGACATGGATAAACTGGAGCAAGTTCAGAGAAGAGTTACCAAGATGGTGAGCGGTCTGCAAATCATGTCCTATGAGGAACGGTTAAAGGATTTGGGAATGTTTAGCTTGCAAAAAAGAAGGCTGAGAGGAGACTTAATAGCGGTCTACAAATATCTGAAGGGCTGTCACAGTGCAGAGGGATCAGCCCTATTCTCATCTGCACAAGGAAAGACTAGAAGCAATGGGATGAAACTGAAAGGGAGGAGACACAGATTAGATATTAGACAGTGAGGGGGATCAATGAGTGGAACAGGTTACCACGGGAGGTGGCGAGTTCTCCATTAATGGAAGTCTTCAAACAAAGGCTGGATAGACATCTGTCTGGAATTATTTAGTTAATCCTGCATGGAGCAGGGGGTTGAAGCTGATGACCCTGGCGGTCCTTTCCAATTCTACGAATCTATGATTATATGGCTGTCCTTCCCCCAGCCTCTAGTTTAAATGCTACTTTCTAGCCATCTTCTATCCCAGCACAGCTGCAGCCCATCCCTATGGTACAGCAAAGTTGGCCTAGTTCTTCAGGAACCCAAACGCCTCCTTCCTACACTAACTCTGCAGCCACTTGTTTACCTCCCTAATTTCCTTGTCTTTGTGGTGTGGCACGTGGTACAGGTAGTATTTCAGAAAATACTACTTTGAAGGTCCTTGCCCTAAGCTCACATCTTAGTTCCCTGAAATCGTTTTAAGGACCCTCCACCTACCCCTAACTTTGTCTTTGGTGCCAATGTGTCCCATGAATGCTGGATCCTCACCAGCCCCTCTAGTAATCAGTCAACCTGATCCGTGATGTGTCGAACTTGAGTGCCAGGAAGACAACACACCGTTTGACAATCCTGGTCTTTGTGGCAGATTACCCTGTCTGTCCCCCTAATAATTGAGTCTCCCACGACCAGGACCTGTCTAGCCTGGCCTGCGCTCCTATTCCCCTTCTTACTGGAGCAGACATCCCCCTGGTGGTCAGAGGGCATATCGTGCTGCAGCAGTGCTAACCCTGTAATGACATCCCCCTCATCAGCCAACTTTTCAAACTTATTGGGGTGTGCCAGGTCAGAACTCGCCTCCCTGGTTCTCTTCCCTCTACCCCTTCTTACTGTCACCCAGCTAGCTGTGTGCTTGTCCTACTCTCCCAAACTACCTTCCACCCCCACATCTACCCCAGTGATTGCCCGCTCAGTGAGCAGCAAACTCCTTTCCATGTGGCCAGTGGATCTCAGTGTCACAAGCTGCTCATTTAGATCCAGGTTTTGGGCTTCCAAAGACGCACCACGTTCACATACAGCAGTATGCACGCTCGAAGGCCTGTTCAAGGACTGCATACATGGCACTAGATGTACACTGGACGGCATTGTCAATCATGGACACATTCTAAATGGGGATCATACAGGTAGATTAGAGAAAAGTAATTTATGCAGGAATTCAAATAGATAAGCAGTAAATAAATACAAGTGACTCCTCCAAAGTCCCTGGTGAAGGGCTGAGCGAGAAGCCAGCGAGAACCCAGTGATCCAGCGGCGAGGTCTATCTGTCTAAACGCTCTGCACGAGCGCTAAGGACCTTATCGGTGATGTCAGCGCTCATGCTGTTGTTTAGCCGACTGTCGTCTAAAAATCACCTCTAAAAACTGAAAGCACCATTTTGAAAAAATTATAGTTTTTTTACAATGAATTTTTTTAGCGTGTAAAAACACCATCAAAAAATGGACCTGATGGACACCTTAAAGGGGTTTTTCAGGCAGCGCCCGCTGTCAGTACCGAAATACACTGGAATTGGAGCGGAAGCCATTGCTCCAACCCCTGTGTAGTGGCCGATGCGTGTAATTGCTGGTTGTGGTCTCACTGAAATCATCTGGAGCTGCAATCACAAGCGCCGGCCGCTACACAGGAGTCACAGTAGCGGCTTCCACTCCAACCTGATGTATCCTGGCACTGACAGCCAACGCTGCATGGAAAACCCCTTTAAGTCTTGGACTACACGGCAACATGTGTCGTGCGGCATGTAGATCACAGTGTTGCACTACGACATCACCTCTAATGATTGTCTATGTGGTTGTGTTGTGGTAAGCGACTTTCCACGACTGTGACACGGCAGTCGCAAGAGTCCATTTTGGTCACAGCTCACGAGTTGCATGTGAAATAGGTGGTGAGAATACGCCCGTGTGAATGAGCCCTTACAACCATGGAAGCGGGCATTGCGAAATAACGACCACATAGACAATCATTAGATAGCACATCATAACTCGACGTTGCGTTCTTCATGTGGTGCGACACATGATGCCATGCAGCCTTAGCCTATGGCTGCGCAGCGAATTTGGTCGCATGACATCAAGTGTCAGGAAAGTCACTCCATCAAGAAGTTTGTGACTTGCTGTCACATGACTGTTCTAGACCTGAGATTTGGCTATTAGATGCAATGCCGTACGACCAAAGCCGCCATATAGCCCTAGCCTAAACACGTGCTGCCCCACATATTACAGCTGATTACTGGAAGCCCAAGCAGGAGGGGGGGGGGGGGGGACACTGAGATTTTGAAGTGACCCTTTAAAACAAGTAGGATTGTAGAAATCGAAGAGCCACCTTAAATGTGGCGCCGCAGCGGAGCGCTCTCACGGCGACCGTCACTATTTATCCCAACTTATTTTTAGAACTTTTTGTATTTATGAAATGAGATTCCTGAAATAGAAGAGCGGTGATTCAGTGACCCGGCCGCCCGTGCATTTTACTACAGAATGCGCCTCACAAAATAGACTTTTTATGACTCTCCATTTAGAAGCAGATTATGGCACAACTGGGAGGTAAAGTGACCGAACCGGCGACAACTGCCTGACCCGGCTCCACCATAAGGAGCGATCTCAGCACTTAGGTCAGGGCTCTTTTCCCAGAAATAGTGCCCCCCTTGTCTATAGGAGGTGTATGGTATTGCCGTTCAGATCCACTCAAGTCAATGCAATACCCAAAACTGTCTTATGGACAAGAGTGGCGCTATTTGTGGACAAGGAAGACCTTAAATACTAAATTATAGATCAAAAAGCTGCCCCCATCCTGCCTCATACATGTTACAGGGATTCCCCCATGAAATAAAGTTATAGATATGAGCTAACTAACTGATCGGTAGGGGTCTGACTGATGGGAACCCCACCGGTCAAGAAAACAGGGTTTTTGGGCACCCCTGAATTAATGCTGGTCACACATGCACTTGCCCGCTCCATTCATTTTGTGGGTCTGCCAAATATGTCTAAGCACTTGCAGTCATCTTCAAGAGTCCCAATGAAATGAATGGACATACAGCACACATGCTCAAGCACCGCTCTATTCTTTTAGGGACCTTTGGGAACCCCATTTACGTGATTAGTGGGGATCCCAGTATTCAGTCCCCCACTGAACAGCCTGTTATTTCCTATCCTATGGATACAGGTTAACTTTGTAGTTGCCCCAATGAGTATGTGGGCAACCATCTTGCCTGAGCTGCTCTTAACTTTTAGAGATATGCTTTACAGCAGCTTCGTGGGCCATAGACACAATAGACAGAGGAGAACTCATTGACTTTATAAAAGAGTGTTGTGGGCATGCTCTGTGACTTGTGCAAGGAGGGGGCTGAGGTGAGCTGTGATCATCACATACTATAAATGGTGGATCCTGTGTTATCTATATATAGGTGTCACCTTTCATTGTAATCCTCCCTGTGATGATGATGAGATGTACTCAGCCACCTTCAGCAGTCCCACTGTTATGAATGGAGATGCAGCACAGATGCTGAAGCACCGCTCTATTCTTTAAGGTACCTTGGGGAACCCTGTTCTCTTGATTAGTGGGGATCCCAGTATTCAGTCCCCCACAGATCTGCTCGTTACTCCCTATCCTGTGGATATTGGTTAACTTAATTTTGTGGGAGAGCAACTTTATTGTCTTCAAGTAGTATGTGGGCGGCCATCTAGCCTGAGCTGCTCTTAACAGCGTTTAGAGATATGCTTTACAGCAGCCTCCTGGGCCATAGACACAATGGACAGAAGATAAGCCATTAGCTTCTATGGGATAATGTTGTGGGCATGCTCTGAGACTTATGCAAGGAGGAAGAGGAGGTGTGCTGGGATCATCACCTATTGTGAATGGTGGATCCTGCGTATTCTATATATAGGTGTCACCTTTCATTGTAATCCTACCCGTGATGATAATGAGATGTACTCGGCCATCTTCAGCAGTCCCACCAAAATGAATGGAGATGCAGCACGCATGCTCAAGCGCCCTTCTATTCTTTCAGGTACCTTTGAGATCCCCGTTCTTGTGGTCAGTGGCCAGCAGCGATGGGCCAATCAGTTAGCTGCTATCTATTACAGCTAATCGCTAGGAGCCCCAACAGGGTGTGGGAAGGGTCCCTGTATACAAATGCTCTGTATACAGTCCTGGCCTCATGCACAGAGCTGTCTGATAGATAAACCTTGTATGGAGCCGCCAGTAGGGTTACCATGTCATATTTCACATGGAGACCTACTTAGGTTTATTGTAGGATGAGAATAAAAATGTCACTTGAAACTTCTGGGCCCCATATAGAGAAATGTTCAGGGCCCCAGGGGCTGCCGCTCAGGTCTGCCAACTTTCTAGGGAATTAGGAAAGTGGTGGCACGGTGGTTCCTTTATTTGGCAAGGACAGTACGACTTGTACCACCCTCATGGAGGCCAGACCTAGAAGCAATGCCTGTAGGGTAGAATCTCTCCGTACATGCGGCACTCAGCATCGCCTCTACGGCAGCATATGGAGGTTGTGCAGCTCCAACTCCATGCGTTGCAGCCGTATGGCCTCCATTCAACTGTTGGCCATGTTTATGAGTCCTTAGTCGTTCCTTTAATGTTGCCCCGTGACGGACACAAATATGGAACTAAATAGGTAGGAGGATTCTCAGGACTTGGTCTACATTCCCACTTGTGATTATTCTTTCCGTGTCGGGAATTCTGGCCCTTCTAGTCATAAATTAAAGGGGTTTCCATTGCAACTTTCATGGCATATCCACAGGATATTCCATAATGGTCCCATCGCTTGCCCCCTTTGACTCCAGCCCAGCCCCGCTCAGCTATTTCTGCCCTCCTGGCACTACATATTCATCAGTGTTCCCATTGTGGCCATGTTGTTGAGTTGTGCATACCCCTTTAATGATAGTTCCCCAATACAAAAGTGTTGGCGTCTACTATCAGCACTGATTGGACGATGGGTACTGATTGTATCAGGACACTCCTATTTGAAATAGGTTTGGTAATACCCAGTTGTCAATGTAGTCATGCATTTCCAGGAGGAATAACAGAGGGACATCACAATTCAGAGGCTTCAGAATTGTTATTTTACGAAGATTACAAGTAGATTATGTGCTGAAACAGACATGTCAGGAGAGCTGAGAGGTCGTCCAATGAAAGGCCCTCTCTCTGGGACACTGCTGCCAACTTTGGATTGCAAAGCAGGTTCATGGGGCTCAGTCCCCCACTTTTATCCTACAGATATGCCATAAATGACTGTTGTAGTGTTCACCGTGATTCCTTCCTCGTGAAGTCACTTAAAGGGGATGTTCAGTTTAGAAAACGCATTGTCATATACCTTATTCGTGAATTATGAGTTAAAGGGAATGTGGCATTGGAAAGTGACCTGTGGTATAAAATCAGGTTTTTCTTATAAACATTTTTGAGAAAAGTTTGTTAATGATTATTATTTCTGATGAAATGAAGTTTTTTTTTTAAAAATCCTATAATCCTGCAGTTCTCACCCTGACCACTAGGCTTACTAATGATCTGCCACTTCTTCTGTAGAGAAAACTCTGCAGCCGTCATCTCACTATTGTGACAGGCAGGATAAGGTCGGCTGTTCACGGGCAATAGGCTGACCGTGGAGAATCAAGGCAATTCACAGCATGCTGCGAATTGCCCGGTGCGGCAGAGAATCACAGTGATTCTCCGCTCGTGGACAAGTGCCGGCGCTTTCCATAGCAACGCTATGGGAAGCGTTGGCTGGCGTGATTCGCCGGTGGTTTACCACCGGCGAATACACTGCCGTGGACAGGGGGCCTTAGGCTGGTCTCACACGATTGACTTTCAATTGTGGAATCTGCCATTGTCACCCACGCGCACGATATGCGGTATTCCGCACCCATTGAAAATATAGAATATTCACATGTCCATTTAGATAAGCGGATAGCGATTGCGATTTCCGCGAGCAGATGTAAAATCGCAGCATGTTCTATTTTTGAATCGAATCCGCACAGACGGCTTCCATTGAAGTTAATGAAAGCCATCTGACCCGCAGCCCATCCGCAATTGACATTGCAGATAGGCCACGGGAAACTGCGTCATTGCCTAGCGACGGAGCGGGAAAAACAATTAAAAACAAAATCTGTATGGCGCATGACCAGAAAGCGAAGGTATGCAGGGTCAGAGCTGGCTAACGCTGTAGGCTCCCGCACGCGGAATCTGACACATTTGTGTGCAGCCGGCCATACACTGAGAGGTGACACTTATATATAGAGAACACAGGATCCACCATTCATTATACGTAAAGATCATATCTCACCTCCTCCTCCTCTCTGCACAGATCACGGAGTATGCCCACAACACTCTCCCATAGAAGTCAATGAGATCTTCCTGTCCATTGTGTCTGTGGCCCATGAGGCTGCTGTAAAGCATATCTCTAAATGCTGTTAAGAGCAGCTCAGGTAAGATGACCACCCACAAAGTCATGTACAGAAAATGGAATGGAAAAAAAAAACTATAATAAGAATATAAAAACATTAGACAAATGGAAGATGTTTTACTACAGGATTTCAATTAGTAAAGAAAAAAATGTAGGCGATACATTCCCTTTAATAGAGGGGGAGGGGCTCTGTTCAAGATCCTCCTCAAGAGTGGTTAATAGAGCATCTCTCGCTTTGGAGGACTGCCTTGCCCTATACTATACAGGCAACTCATTGATGTGACTGGGCATTGTGTAATGCTCTATAGCTCCTGCGGAGGAGCTGCAGGTAAATGTAACATTCCTTAAGATTAAAGCTGGGCACAAGGGGTCCTAAAAGAGTGACAACCTATCATCAGCTTAGTGCCAAGGAACGCTTCTAACATGTAGGGACTGTAGGAAACCGAGAACCTCTTTAACGATGCCAGTTTTCAGATGCGTCAGAAACAAACCACAAAATAGTTCATTCCGTAGAAGGATCCGAGAGGCTCCAAGACGGGAAATTCCATCCTCAGTGTCTTAACTCTTTGTAGCTTTGCCGTCGCCCCCCTGCTGCTGGTTTGTTATTAACCCCTCTGCGGCTGAACAAAATTAGCCAGCAGCCGTCAGCAGAGGAAGTAAAAATAATTTGAGTGGATGGCGTAGATGTTGGTGGTTGAGGCACCTGTTCAGCTCCACATTCCCGCGGCATTATCTGCTCAGCTCTGCTTGGTGAACCCTATCTGGCTGCGAAACCTAAGCTGGCACCGCTTACCCCAATGGGCACCGGCACGGAAGGCCACAGTTACTGCGCTCAGGATCCAGTTCGGTGACCTCCCGGCTCATCTTATAACAAGGTGTCAAGATCGTTATGGCTTCTGACATGAGCACATGCTACATTATTTTTCCAAGGACGCGAGATAAAGTCCATAGTTTTGTTTCTGGATAAAGTAGTGATTCTGAAGGAGGGGAGTTTTCTGGACTTTCCATCAGTTAAGGTCTGACATAGCTGGTAGCAGGGAGCAATTTAACGCTCATGAAAAGAAATACTAGGATTAGAAGGAAAAAAAAAGGCTACTTCAACAAACAGCGCCACACATGGTTAGTGGTTATGTTTGGTATTGCAGCTCAGTTCCATCAAATTGAATAGGGTTGAGCTGCAGTACCACACATAACCTGTGGGTAGGAGTGGCGCTGTGATTGGAAGACAACAGAGCTATGTTTTTCTAATCCTATACAAACCCTTTAATAGTGGGGAATAAAAACCCATGTATTGTGTGCGCTACGCCAGTCCGTTATTGGCACTTTCTGTAACAGAAATTAAATTTATAGGGGCGTGCAGCACTGAGATAACCTATTCTGAGGACAGATAATCTATCGATATCAGATTGGTGGGGGTCTGCTGCTTGGGACCACTGCTCAAGTGAGCACTGTGGCCTCTTGTCAGGCCAATGAGGACACATTCATCACATGGCTTGAGAGCAGTTCAGTCCTGTTTAAGTGAATGAGACTGAGCTACAATACCAGAAACAGCCACTATGAAATGTACAGCACTGTAGTGAGGAAGCCACAGCTCTCACCTGAGTGCTGCAGCTCCTTCAAACAGCTGATCGACAGAGGTCCCAAATGGTAGACCCCCACGATCAAATGTTAATGACCGTTCCCAATGGTTGCGTATTTGTGGAATGGACTATACATTTTTGTGCACGCATGGGCGTATTTTACTGTACGTTTTGTGCCCCCAAGGCACGTTCATTTGCCTAACTGAGCTCGAAAAGTAACCAAAACAAGTGTCACTGAACTCCGTGCCCATACCTCCATGAGCAGTGCCCAGCGACATCTTCAGCGCACTTACAGCGGGCTGGAGAGACACAGTGACAGCCACAATCAGTAAGAGGACTGCCAAGAAGGAGCCCAGGAGGCTAACAGAGTTCTTCACTTGCCACGACCTACGCTATAACACCAGGCAAGGAGGTGCCGACTGCATATTACACACGGCCTCTTCGCCTAGCTTCACAGCTAGGGAAAGCAGTTCTTCACACGGAGCCCCATGGTCAACCTCTGCTCTTGAGGAAATGGTAGAGGGGAGCCCCAGAAATGACTCCCCCGCGGAGCAGATGCAGGGGATGCCAGACTCCATTAAGGCCTCACAGATAGGTCTAGAGACTGCAGTACCTGCCCTGCAATACCTTCTAGCAGCCCTGCTAAGTAGAGATCCATAAGGGAGGAAGGTTCTGCATGAGACTCTAGTATTGTCTTACAAGACAAAGATCCCATTAAGGACTTACCTGCTTCTAACAGGACTGCATCAGAATCCTTTATTAAGGCGATGATTCTTGCTCTCAGGGGCGATTACAGCATGACCTGACCTGCTCCACAACCCGAGTGAACTGCATAGACAAGCTGGGAAGCAGGTAGGGATCATGCCGAATCTAAAATGGGTGAAATAACTCAGGCCCATAACGATGTGGTAGATGCCCATTATTCACCGGAAGGCGAAACAGATTCATTAAAAATGATGGTGGATATCGAGGATCGCAACAAGAGGAACAAGATAAAGCTCAGAGGCATTCCTTAAACACCATATTTACAAAACCTTATAAAAGCTGCTCTCCCAACCTCTAGATCTACTGATAGATCGGGCACACAGACTACCCAAGGCATTATCCAAAGATGTCATCACCAGATTGGATGACCACCATATTAAGAAAGTCTACAAGGATGCCACCAGATCTTCCGGAACCCTTTTGGTTTGTCCGACTCTTCACGGATCTATCCCAAACCACAATCCAGTTGCAATGAAAATTCTCAGCCATCACATCCTGATAGGATAAAATGGAGCTCCTGGAGAATAAAAGGAGGCAAAACCCACATCATACGTGGAAGAGAAGGCCTCTCCCTCCTCAAGCAATGAAATCTTTCCCCAGCCGAAAGATCAGAAAGCGTCTCTACTTCTCTCTCCAGACCGGTCTACCAAATGACTCAAAATGTGCCTCGAAGGTTCTATCTTTTGCTTTAGCTTGAGCACCAACTTATTATACCGCTACCATACAGCCCGGTATCTTTATCCGCAGCTCTGCCCATATTGTAAGGTCGGTTAGGTTTACCTCATTGAATACCAATGGTCTGAATAGCCCTTTCTAAAGATTTGCTCCAATTTGGCTTCTCTCTTGGAGAACGTCTTAGGCAATGGTGTAAGCCCTCACCGATAGAAAGTTAGCCGCTATCGAACACAACCTAATGGGTAGAATATCCCTACGCACACATCTCATGACTCCGTACGGCACATACCTGGATCTGGAAGTCCACCTTTAGTGGCTTCCTTTTCATCTTGGTTCACCTGGATAGAGTCTATTAACAACTCTACCCAGCAAGTCTCTGCTCAACTCCCATTGGAGGGGTTTGTCCTTCACACAGATATCAAACCTTGGATTAACCCTTTCCAATCCACTGTCTGAAGACATTCCGATCAAAGGCTGTACAGCTTCGATGTCGGAAGACGTTCCGCGGGGTTTTCTTACTTGTATATTACTGGACGCTCTGTTGTTGGGGGCCTCTCCAGTATGTCACACACTGCAGTACCGACTAGCCAGCAGATGGCGCCATTGTATAATGGCAGAAAGACAAAGCCCCCTAGAAAGCCCTTAATCCAAAATTGGATTGCAAAGGGTTAAAAAAAAACTGTAAAATTTCATATCTGATTGAACCCATCAAGGGAAAATTAAGACATTTCAAGCTTTGGAGCAAGAATTTCATCTCCTTCCATGAGGCTTTTTTACATATATGTCAGGGTTGGACGCGACTTGGAGTCTCACCCATAAACTATTTTAAGGCTTCCACAAGTCTTGGATGATCCTAAACAGGAACTCTGTTCTACGAGATATATGTGCATGTAAAGGGAGAGGCAGAGAATTCCAAAAAAAATGCGTATAATCAATTGAGCAAGAGACCCGCACAAAACCTTCCCCATCTCCCAATGGCTCTCAGCCAAAAAAAAGGTTTCAAAGGCCTTAATATGCGCCAATCTTCAAGAAGAATATTACAGACTATTACTTTGTTGGAACTTCTGCTCTTCCTAAATGGCCCATTTATTCCCAGGTACCTTGAATCTGTGCTGGAGGAACTGTGGATATACGGGTACTCTCCTGCACATCTTCTTGGCTCGATATCGCACTTGGCTGTGTGAATATAAACTTAAGTCATTATAATGGCCACTAATATGGAGGAACTTGGGCTGGCACTACTATTGGGGGAACTATAGCCATCACCGATATGACACTAGGTAGGAAACTATTATGGGGTCAATGTTTAAGGGGCTTTATGAGTGACACATTGCAACTAGAGAAGCTATTGGGGCACTGTGACTGGCACAGTTATGGGGTAATTGGTAAGGAGGCAATGTGACTGCCACGATTTGGGGGGCACAATACCAGCCCTAATTGTGTCAGGGTGCAGCCATATGAGAAGGGGTTTAATAACACAGAGATGTCAGGGCTGGTATTATAGAGCACTGGCTTCCATTAAAGGTGCAGGGCAGCTAGAGCAGTTATTGAGGCACTGTGATGACCGCCGGTTCTGAGGGCACTTGGACTGGCACTATGGCTCACTGTTATGGGATTATTGGTACCATTTTAGGGTAACAGGCGGCTGTTTATCACCGATTGCATTTTTTTGGAAGGTGAAATTAATAAAAGCATTTTGGATCCTTTATTTAAATAGAATTTGTTGTACAAGATTAAAAACAAAACAAAAGTTCAACTTATTGCATCGGTTGTTACAGATGCAACAATACCAAAATGTGTTTGTTTTTTAATTTTAAAATAGAGTGGAGTGTTCAAAAGTTTAGTTTTTTTTTTATTAAAGAAAAATTAAGAACTTTTTAAATGTCCTTACAGGGGACTTGAACCTGCGATCCTATGAAAATGCATTGTAGTAGTTATGTTATTTATAGCGATCATAGACCATGGCTGGCGGCCAGTCACAATGGCGACTCACCAGCTCTCCGTGAGTGGGCCAATGACATCACAGAGGGAGCGCCCTCAGCTCTGTAAACTCTTTACATGCCATGATTAACATTGATTGCAGCATGTAAGGGGTTAACAGCAGGCGGCCACATGGGCTTAGCTTCTGACCCATGCCATCCATGGGATTTAGTTTACGTCCATCGGCAGGAGCACCTTCCCAGCCAGAATGTAAGCATAGGTCCTGTGGCGTGAAGGGGTTAAAGGGTTCCCATTTCGATTTTTTTCCTACTCCCTTATGGTAGCAGCAAAACGGAAGCTCCACCCCCATGGATCCTATGAAGGCAGTGAAGGGATCCCATCAACTATACCGGGGGCCTTCTGGCTTCTGATAGGACCTCCAGCATTTTATACAATGAATTAGCACAGCGTGCGATTAGACGTTTGGCCGCAGGGCGCCCTCACACCTGTTGGTTTTGCTCAGGTGTTTGGATGCAGTTTTTGAACCCCAAACCAAGTGAGGATCACAAATAGGGAAAGAAAAAAATATAGAGACAGAACTTTTTTGGATCCACTCCTGGTTTTGGCTTCAAAAACTGCATAAAAGAAACCTGAACAAAACCTGTGTGTGTGAGCGCACCCCAACTTCATAGACAGCAACCTGCGCAGTCAGGAAGCGGTTGGGGATCAGCTTCACCTGCTGGAAGTGACAACAGGAGCAGCAGAGAGCGAACAGCAAGAGACCCCAAAAAAGGGACTGCAGACAATTCCTCTCCTTCTTCCCGATTCCTCTGTAGTTCCATGTATGGCTAGTGTCCTTGTCACTACCAGTACATGAGGCGCTACCTGCACCCAATCAGATTGTACAGGTAGTTCTGCTCCTCCAGGATGGCACAAGGAGGTTTGCCATGTCTCCCAGCATCTCAAGAGCCTGGAGCAGATATCAGGACACGGCCGTTACACAAGGAGAGCCGGACAGGAGAAGGGCATCAACCCTGAACTGAAGGAAGAGCCCTACAGCGGTCTAGTGACCAAACTATCATACACCGCCTACAGGACGTCCTGTAGGGCAGCGTTCCCCAACTCCAGTCCTCAGGGACCCCCAACAGGTCAGGTTTTCAGGATTTCCTCAGTATTGCACAGGTGATGTAATTATTGTCGGTGCCTCAGACATTGCCACAGGTGTTCTTACTATATGATATCCTGAAAACATGACCTGTTGGGGGCGCTGAGGACTGGAGTTGGGGACCCCTGCTGTAGGGGGCCCTCGGCTCACAGCCAGCACCGCGCAGCTCGACTTACCTTCACCAGAGAACACCAGAATTGGCAGGTCCACCATTGGGCGCCATTCTCTGAGCAGGTTCACATTGAGCACACAACAGACGGAGAAGAGTCCGGAGATCATCCAGACTCTGTGTGTGATTAAGGCCTCATGTCCACGGGCAGATCGGAGCCTGCCCGCGGCCGTGGTCACAGCAGGTCTTCTACTTACCCGTCTGGGTTTTCATTTTCTTCACTGCGGATGTGTGCGGAAGCACTGGGCTGCTACACCTGCGCAGTGGAGTTTTGTTTTTAAACTCCTGCATTCCCACGAAATCCATGGCCCGTCCACAATTTAATTGCGGACGGGCCGCGGATTGGACGGCTTCCATTGACTTCAATGGAAGTCATCCGTGCGGGATCCGCACTGAAAAGGGTGCATGCTGCATTTTTTCCGGACCGAAAAGGTCCACAAATCAAATCCATATGCTTTATGTTATTAGCGGATGCCCATGTCTCCCTACGGGCAGCTTGGGTCCCATGTACAGATTCCGCAAACCGGCCCATGCACATTGGGGGCCTTAGCTGAACCATTACCTTTTTATAAGTGGTCTAAACTCAATGAGTATGTTATAAGAAAAGCATTCCAGTAGTGCAAGCAGAGGGCTGAGGGGGCATTAGTCAGGTTACCCCGGGGAGAGGGGGGCACATACTTACACCTTCTTTCCATGCACCATTCATTGTATCATCACTCCAAAGAAAAAAGGGACAAACGACGCTGTACAGGACAATGACGTCATTTCAACGAGTGTTTATTAGCCAACATTAATCTACTGAGCCTTAGCATCAGGCTCGAGAACATTTCAATACATCGGCTGGAACGGGGAGGTGGGGGGCGGGGCAACACTCTACCTTACTTTAAATAGAAGCCGTTCTCACTTCACAATCCAGACCCTACTTCCTCTATTTGTTTAACACGCAAAATGCTCACCTAACGTGACCGACATTCAAGTAACACTGCAATGAACAGAAGGGTTTCCCATGAGACTGCATGAAAAATTATACCGGTCCGACCCCACCCTCCCAAATTCCATTTGTAGATTTTTGTAATGGGTGCTGGAAATCCCCCTGCCCCACCCTTAAAAATACAGCGGTATGTGGAGACTGGCGCTTCCATGCAACTACATGATCAGTTAGTGACATTGAATGTGGCCATAGACTCAGGGCGTATGACCACCAATGACACCGTAAGGTAACGTTACCGTATGTTAACCAGCCGTAACATCATTTAAATGGCGCGATTGCTTGCGGTTTTATTGGGGCCTTAAGACGTCATCCAAACAAGAATGATGCAACGCTGGGATTTTATTGGACACAAAATGGTGAAAAGTGGATGTGTAGGGTGTCAAAGTCGCTGAGGGGCGACCTACATGCGGTTACTTTTCACCCATGCCTCATGGCTGGACAATCAGGTGTACATCATCTCGGCCATGTGCGACATCTTCTTTGGAATATACAGGTAGTATTCCATGTATCCGGCGAGATCTTCTATAGTGACATCATCGACCGACGCTCTGGCCTGCTCCGAGCAGGAGCGAGGCGATCCGGAAGAGCCGTTGCCTGCTGTCTGAGTTCTGTTTTGTAAAGACTGAGAGTAGTCCTCCTTCACCGTCTTCTCGCATTCTGTAAGCATGTCCCGCAAGCCAGAAAAGGAATACACTTCCATGTTCTGCCAGTTGTCGCACTGGCAGTCGCTACCGTTGCAAGTACATTTTGCGGCCGTGCCCAGCTTAGATACAGAGTGGAAATCCGAAGGAAGGCTGCTGGTCTTTGAGTTTCCAGTGGGCTCCAGAGGAACCGAAGAATCTGTCTTACCCATTTGTGATGGAGTCTCTGAAGGCTCGAGACCAAATCTCTTGTAGCCGTTGATGGTGGTGCCGGAAGGGTCGCTGACAGCAGGACGGCTGCCGGTGGCGGCTCCTTCTCCTGGGTCACAAAGGCTCTTGTGCTTTAGCTGAGTGCTGCATGTGGTCTTTGTACTGCAGTGTGTAAACTTTGGGGGGTGAAGGACTGGGGATTTAGAGCGTCGTCTTCGTGGTGTTCTTCCAGCTCCTCTTGTGGTTTTTCTTGACGATCTGCAAACAAAAGGTTATAGATGAATAGACGGACCTCAGTCTGCATAGGGCTTACTCTAAATATAGGCCATCCTCAGGATAAGTCATCCATAGTAGATCGGCGAGGGTCCGCCACACAGAACCCTCACTGATCTAATGATTTGAGGCAGCTGCTGGTCACCTGGGAGGCTCAAGATGCCATCCGGGGCGCAGAGGCCCAGTATGGTGGTCCGGCTCTCTCAAGCAGAGATTTCATTTTCTGGTGCACAGACAATAACTTTGGAGCTTCTTTGGCTAAGAGCCTCTTTAAGCAACCCTCAAGGCTTGTGACAAAATTTGGTATAAGGACCAGAAGGTGGAAGGGATAGATTAACTATAACTGATTTTGTTGGCCATTGTCTGGTTCCAGGTGCTGTTTTCAGGTAGCCGAGATGGCTGCCGCCATTTCCCAAGTACACCATGCACAGCTCTGTGACTGGCCAGCACTCATCACATAAGCAGCCTGGGCCAATCATAAAGCAGGTATAGTGCACCAGTAGTCCTAACACTCCCAATGCAATATGGGCAATTGTGTAGTCTGAAGATGGTGGCGGTTATCTTGGACACCCCAAAAAAAAAAAGGAGAGGTGCAAACCGGCAAAACTAAATGACGGCTGTCAATCAACCACAGGTAATGTATCCTCTCCACCCCTCTGGTCCCAGGGCAGAATTTTGGCCCGAAACTGGAAGATTGCTTTAAGAAATTTGGCACATTCAGGTATGTATATGAAAAAGAATAAAATAGAGTATAAAACGCAAGCATTTTAAGCATCCGGTTATATTTTTTAAATCGTATATGCGCTGTGCAATTTGATGCTTTTTTCCTTTTTTTTTTTATAGGGGGAAAAAAACAACAACAAAAAACACCTTTTCACTTCTACTTCTTCTCTAATAAACATCTCCACACATTTTTTGTGGGACAGAAAAAAACTTTGCAGGCTAGGCTTTTCAAACCCACCAAAAAATATATATATATATATATTACATATACGCATGTCACATATGAATGCATCCTAATAAGAGAATGGACAGCCAGCGAGCACCTATCACTCCGCTTCGGTGAAGTCTTACCCGTGCCAGCTTTCCTTTATAGAACTCAATACTTTAGGTTTGGCATCTTCGAGGGTCGCTCGTCCGCATGATCTTGAACTAGAGCCGTCGGTTCCACACATTGATGCCGTACATCTGTAATACAAGAAGCCTTGGGTTAAACCAAATCTTTAACTCCTTGACTCTCCAGTGCAGCTAGATCCGATTAAGGCCAGAAGCACACGGCGCAGGATTTGGCATGATTTAACAGAGCTGCAGCTCCCAGAGTGCGGGCTCCTTCACACGGGCAATGCGAAAATAAAACAAACACGCATGAATGAGAGGCAGCCGCGACCAAGTTGTGGCTGCATCTCTCGTTTTGTCGCCTGTTCAGACTGCGGCGCATATATGCCGCAGCTCGGAATACCGTAGTAAACACTTTTAATTCTATTTTTTTGGGAGGTGTGATTGGCAAAAATAGCAATTCTAGAATTTTTTACAGCCTTCACTGCGCTGCATAAATAACTCTTTAAATAGATTTTGATTGTATTTTTTTTTTTTTGCAACTCAGACAGATGAAAAATAGCAATTCTGGATTTAAAAGAAAAAGAGAAATTATGTTTACGGTGTGGGATAAATAACTAAATATTTTCATTATTCAGGTCGTTCTGGGCAAGGCGATACCTACTACTATGTGCATTTTTTAATTAGTTTTTTTTTTAACTGAACTTTGAGCTTATTGAACATTTGACACTTTTGTTCCTCAAGGAAACTTGAAGACGCGATCGTTCAATCACTAGCATAGCACATTGCACCGCTTCCATAATCTAGTGAACTACGCATATACCATCAGCCTACCACCAGACTCCCGGAGGAAGGGTCTGAGGGGTCCCCATGGCTGTGGGAGGTCAGACAAAGACACCCATGTCTGCCACGTAGCTCAGCTCATTGGCATCTTGCAATCAGATTGCAGGGAGCTGATGGGTGAAGCCCCTCTTCCTCCATCACCTGCATACATTCTGCGACTGCTACCGATCTCAGAATGGAAGGTGTTAAGCGGTCGGGAACGGAGGTCTCTCTGCTCGCAACCAACAGCAGGATCCCGGCTGTCGGCTCTTCCTGTGGTTTCACACTGCAGCAAGTAAACCATCCAAAACTTACCTGCATCTTTGCAAAAAGTATGTTCAATCAAGAGAAGGACGAGAGAACTACTTTGGGATCATTTGGACAGATGTTTTCGAGATGTGCAAGTTACGAGTCACAAATCACCTACATAAATCCACATTTGTCACGAACTTCGGGCGAATTTTGTTCGTTTCAAAAAAATTGACGATTTGGGTGTCGTATCGAGATGATGCGAGGATTAGAAAACCACGTCTCACCGACCTCCCGCTACTTTATCAATATCATCAGAGTTTGGCGATGACGCAGCTTAGTAGACATGGCATTCAGCATCAGAGCTGTACAGATGGCATGACACTGCCCACTGCAGAGATAAAAGCTGAAATGCAGCGGAGTCGCTTACCCTTCAGCGTCGACCCGCAGCTTTTTAAACGCGCTCTGAAGATTGTCCTCGTCGCCATCTTTGGCTTCCGATTCCATCACTGACTCTCGCAGGCAGATGTGAAGGCAAGAACTGCAGCTGAGATCTGGAATACAACAGCAGGGAGGCCGGTGAGACAAAACAACCTCTTATGTCGTACAGAATGGGCATGATAAGAACAAAGCTGCGTCTTGTCCGGCGCCGGACGCGGAGATGCAGCCGCCGAGTGCCATGAACGTGTCTGTGTGCTCTGGCCTGACAGATGCTGCGAGGTCTCACGAGGTGAAGCCTTCTAGCTCAGACCGGCGCTCTCGTACTGACGGCCCGTTACCCGTCACACTTCTACAAATCAGAGTCTAAACGATCAGACAGGGACCGCTAAACCCAATCTGTGCCGTCATCAACCCACAATGAGTAGTGCGTCATCCACAGAGCTGGCCGGCCAGCCGAGGGAGATGCTGAACCGCTATCTGCCCATCGCCATATTGGACGCAACTGTCCTACACTTCAGGGGCGATTAGCCCTTTCTAGCGCCTCTGCACTTTTTGCTCATGGAGGGGCTTCCAATTATGGTATATGGACAGGCGGTCTCCTTTTTACATTTATTTAATAAATTTTGTTTAGGGCCCCCCCATACAGATAGTTTAGTTGTCCAAACTGTCCGATAACCGTGGTGCCGGACAACTCTCTAATGTGTGTGGGGGCGGCTCAATTCTCACCCAACAGATGTCAGGGGAAAGAAGAAATGGGTGAAATTCAATGTCCGATCCTTTTGTTCCCCCCGAGCTATCTGTCTGCTGTTTACCTCCCCAAACACGCGACCGATCAGACAATCCGAACACTCGGGTATGGGGGAACCCGCTGTAGAATGAACGAGTAACTCCAGTTGATATGGGGACCCTCAGACTAAAAGCTGGACGGCCTAATTATCAGCTGTTAGTGTGAGGAAGCTGCCTATGAGCTGATCACATTAATACTCTACTATATATGACAATAAACTGCAAATTTACCTAAACTGACATTTTTGTACTGAAAAATTCCTCTAAAGGGCCAGCCGCTAGGGGTCTCCCTCCCTACTAATTAGCTGTCTAATGACTTGTCATGTGAAGTCTGTCTCTAGTAACAGAGACAAGACAGAGCTGGAAGTGGAGAAGGGTGAGGACTAATGTTGCCCATAGAAGTCTACAGAGGAGGGGGAGGGAGAGAGGCTCATACAGACGTGCCGTTACAGGTAATAGTAAGTGTTTACTGTGTTAGAGCTACTGAAATTACATCTACACTGCTCTGTACTGCTGTACACTATGATGTAGTTATTTCTCTGTGTGTGCACTAGAGACAGTTAGTGAGCAGAATGTGCAGTTTTATCTGTGTGCAGCGTATAAAAGACATCACAGCAGCCATCAACCTCCACCAGTACAGAGATGAGAGCAAAAACTCTTCTTTTATCTGCACAGAGTATAGAAACATCCCTGCAGTCTACACCCACCAGCTCAGTGAGATAGAGAAGAGATCCTGGTCCCCTATGTGTGCAGTGTATGGAGACATCATAGCCGCAGTCTACACCTACCAGCTCAGAGATAGAGAAGAGATCCTGCTCGCCTATGTGTGCAGTGTATGGAGACATCATAGCAGCAGTCTACACCCACCAGCTCAGAGATAGAGAAGAGATCCTGCTCTCCTATGTGAGCAGTGTATGGAGACATCATAGCAGCAGTCTACACCCACCAGCTCAGAGATAGAGAAGAGATCCTGCTCTCCTATGTGTACAGTGTATAGAGACATCATAGCAGCAGTCTACACCCACCAGCTCGGAGAAAACAGAGTAATACAGCCTGGAGAGTGGAGAACGGGTGGTAAAGGCAAGATACAAGACATATAAAATGACCAAATACAGGCCGCCGTATTTTGCCTCCATTTAACGTACAAAATTTGGAAGTGTGACCCAGGCTGACTGCGGGTCCTCTGCCCCAAACTCCAAGTAGGAGCTCAGGCCACTCAAATTCTGTACGTTAAACAGAGAAAAAGATATGGCAGTGTAGTTCGCCCCTTACCCCTCATGTACACACGGCAGCTTACTCTGAACAGTCGAAGGTACAGGAACGCTTTAAGCCCATCAGGACACGTATGTACGTCACATGTAGTAGCGGAGTGTATGATGCTGGCTCAGGAGCAGAGTGTGTGTGCTCCATCCAAATTAGGTGTCAGCTGCATATTACAGCAGGCACCCTGCAGCAACAGCTGTAATCAGAGAGAACTCCAATCCTGGATGGTTAACAACTTAGAAGCCATGGTCAATGGCAACTATGGCATCCAAGCCGTTAGAGGGATATGGGCTCCCTAGATCACCTGTAGGGTGCCGGCAGGAGGTTATAGCAACTGGTTACCTCATAAAGGCTTACAGCTCTGCCATCTTAGCACTCCTATTACACCCTGCCTACGTAAAAAAAATGTAAACTGGTTGTGGCACCAAGAGGGTAACAGAACACATGAATAGGAGTTGTCTTCAGAAGTCTTCCAAGTGTGGAGGCCAAATGTGCCAGGCTGCTTTCTTGTGAATCTAACTACAGAGTGGAGGAACCGACCGGATGTAAAATTAAATTCTATAGACACACATTGGCTGCAATTAAATTTCAAAACCTCTGCTTGCAGTCAGTGAACGGGGGTACTCTTAAGACTGGTTTAGACACAGGCATCATCACTCAAAAAAATGTTTTGAGCGATGATCGTTGCGTTCTTTAACAGCGTAAGGTGATCGCTCAAATGTTGAGCGATCACCTTATGCTCCAAGCGGAGGATGCAGAAGACAAGCAGGGTGGCCCCGCTTGTCTTCTGCATCCAGCTGTTCCCTGCTCGCAGCGCCCGGCTGTTCTCACAGCTACAATATTATCTAGTCTAAACGATCCTCTGAGAGATAAACAGTCTGGACTCCAGGCTGATACATTAAAGTGACCCTCTGGCCTGGAAAACAAAGATGGCTGATCTGCTTGTCTGACTACATAGTGCATAGTACGCTTCAGGTAGTCTAAGATACAGGATGACTGGCACACTGGACAGAAAGGGCCACCACAGCAGTTTGATACACCATGCAATACCCTCTGGTGTACGCCTTCTTGGTCAGGGCCAACAAGGCGTACATCAGAGGTATGATCCAAAACATACTTCTAGGTTATATCAGAACTACTTAACGGCTATCCACACGCGTAGCGATATACCGCCATGGGGGGAACATTATGTCACTGCGATTTTCCGTGATGAACCCATCACTATGATAGGTTCATTGAGGCATGCCGTGATTTTTATACGAGAGCGGAAAATTGCCACGATTTTCCGCTTATGTACATCGGGCTGCACTTTCCATAGTTATCCTATGGAAAGCGTTCATTGTGTAACCCGCGTGCGGATTATCGCTGCGGGTAACGTAGTGAAATATTGACCGTGGACAGGAGGCCTAAGAAGACAAGCAGAAGCCGGTAGGCTTAAGAATGGAACGGCTGCAGAATCTCCAGACGTAAACCCCATTGGGCTTGTTTAGGGTGAACGGGACAGAAGGGAGACAGTAAAGCAACTACAAGTGCAGCACATTTGTGGGAACTTCTGCAACAACATGGGGAAGAAACTGCTGAACAAAATCTGAATGTACCGTATATACCGGCGTATAAGGCGACGGGGCGTATAAGACGACCCCCCAACTTTCACCTTATACGCCGATATACAGAGGAGAAAAAAAAAATCCTTACTCACCTGCCCCGGCGTTCTGTCGCGCTCCGGCAGGATGTCGCTCGCTCCTCGTCCCCGGCGCAGCGTTGCTTTCTGAATGCGGGGCTTGAAATCCCCGCTTCCAGAAAGCTAATACACACGCCGGCAGCCATGACAGCATTGAATGGCTGTGATTGGCTGAAGGCGCACGTGGCTTCAGCCAATCACACTATTCAATGACATCATTGAATGGCTGTGATTGGCTAAAACACACGTGGCTTCAGCCAATCACACTATTCAATGACATCATTGAATGGGTGTGATTGCTAACACACGTGCGCCTTCAGCCAATAACAGCCATTCAATGCTGTCATGGCTGCCGGCGTGTGTACTAGCTTTCTGGAAGCGGGGATTTCAAGCCCCGCATTCAGAAAGCAACGCTGCGCCGGGGACGAGGAGCGAGCGACATCCTGCCGGAGCGCGACAGAACGCCGGGGGAGGCGAGTACTGATTTTTTTTTTTTACACTTTTTTTTTTTTTGAATTACCGGCGCATAAGACGACCCCCGACTGCAGAGCAGATTTTTCGGGGTTCAAAAGTCGTCTTATACGCCGGTATATACGGTAATTGTAGAAAGGAAGCCTCGATGGGGTAATGACATTAGCTTACAGTGAGATCCTCAGATTTCTGCTGGAGATTAGCAGTTTGCACCCCGTGGATCCGCACGTAGATTACTGACAGTTTCCACATCAGTAAGTGACGTCACTTATCTTTTACTTCTACAGCACGGATCTGAAGTCTGCGTGCGGCCAGCGCTACAGCTGAAGGGTGAAAACGGGCTGAAATACATGTGGTTTTTTGCAATGAATTGATGCGGGAACCTTCATGTAAAAAAAGCAGTGAATACGCATGATAAACTTCTATTCCACATGAAAGCAGGAGAAAGCAATGAAACCAAAGCAACGAACCCCGTTATCTCGGCACGCGCGAAATACGCAGTAAAAATGTGTGCAAAAAAGACAGCAAGAACAAAATACAGAGTAAATATGCGCAGTTTCAGCTCGTGGAAACAATGCTATTTTCATGCACTGCGACTGCACCCGCCCGGGTGAAGGAGCTCTTAGAGGAAGGTTTTTTTCCATCTCAGCCATGATTAGCGAAAGCTGGGAAACTCTCTTTAACCCCTTCCCGCTGCAGGGTGTAAGTTTACGTCCTGGCAGCCTGGTACTTCCCGCAACAGGACGTAAACTTACGTCCTAAAGATAGCGCAGGATCACATATGATCCCGCGCTATCCCGCAGCGGGAGCCGGCTGTCAGTCACAGCCGGCGTCCCGCTGCAACAGCGGGGGGGGCATCGGAGATGCGCCCCCCGCTGTTAACCCCTTCCCTGCCGCGATCTAAGTAGATCGCGGCAGAGAAAGTTCACAGAGGGAGCGCGGCTCCCTCTGTGTCTCCGGCCGGAACTCGCGATGTCATCGCGAGAGCCCGGCCTGTCACCATGGCAACAGGACGCCAGACACTGGCGTCCTGTATTGCCTATGCCTATAATCGCTGTACAAGCGATAAGGCATGGCAGAGCAGTAGCTCTGCCATGCCTTATGACAGCGATCATCAGGGCAGTGGTTAAAGTCCCTCAGAGGGACACAAACAGTGTAAAAAAAAGAAAGATTTAAAAAAAGAATTAAAAAAAAAAAGTAAAAAAAACATTTTTTTATACTTTCTCAGATTAGCATAAAAAAAGGTAAAAAAAAAAATAAAACCCCACATATTTGGTATTGTCGCGTCCGTAACGATGCGTACAATAAGTTGCACATGCTTTTGACTGTGCACGGAAAAAAACGCTAAAAAAAACGCTAAAAAACTGAGGCAAAGTGATCAAAAAAGCTGTATGTACCCCAAAATGGTACCAATAAAATCTACAGCTCGTCTCGCAAAAAATAAGCCCTGATAGAGTGCTGTACATCAAAAAATAAAAAAGTTACGGGACTTTGAATGCAGCAATTTAGAAAAAAAAAAAAGATTTCCAAGAAAAAGGGTTTTTATTGCAGAAAAGTGGGAAAACCTAAAAAAAAAAGTAAGAATTTGGGTATCGTTGTAACCGTACCGGTCCGCAGAAAAAATGGAATGTCTCATTTATGCTGCATGATTAACGGTGTAAAAAAAAAAAAAAAAAGCGATGGCAGAATTGATGCGTTTTCTCTCCCTGCTATCATAAAAAAAAAATAAAAGTTTTACAATATAGTTAATGTACCCAAAAGTGGCACCGATAAAAACTACAGTTCGCCACGCAAAAAACAAGCCCTCATACGGCCGCGTCGACGGAAAAATAAAAATAAACGGAGAAGAAAATCCGCCAAAAATTGTTGCGTCCTTAAGCCCAAAATAGGCCGTGTCATGAAGGGGTTAAGGACCAACTCACACAGCCATAATTTCGGTCTGTGCGTTGTCTGTATATTCCATGGACGGCACACGGCCCTATTATAACCTATGAGGCTATACACAAGCTATTTTTCACACAGACTGTGAAGGGGAATCAAGGCCTGTCCTATCTCTATCCACTGGACCTGCGATGTGCCGTGTGTACACATCAGACAGGGGAGTACCAAGAAGTGAGTGAGACTTATAAGGCCACGCATGCTCCTCTAGGAAATATGCAAATAAGGAAGATTGAACAATACCTCTGCAGCGCCACCTATTGGATGGCAGCATTCCTTCAAATCAATGTCCAACCCTTTATATAGGTCTTTAGAGCAATGATTGGGAATTGTAAAGCAAGCCAGAATCCATACACAGACAGCTGTTTCGGGGTTTTGCTCCTCATCAGTGTGCAGTTGGATTCTGGTTTGGCTGGTGAGAGGTCTGTGACGTGGGAAACATTGCACCGCACTCGCCGGCATGCAAGAGCCATGTGATGCCCTTCACCCATTAAGGACCAAGCACTGAAAATTTACAAAGCCCGGGCGTATGTAGAATTACAGTGGGGATTAAAGCTTTCTGCTTCTGCAATCAATTAGAAGCAGGACGGGTTCTCAGCTGTTAGACACAGCTGAGAACCCGGAGGAGGGAGAAGTAGGTTTTAACCCTTTCTGCCTCCTGCTTTCTTAATACACAGTGTTCAATGAGTGCTACTTACTAAAAAGTGAAAATGGAAGTGTTTCTTCCACAACAGGAGCCTGTGGGTCACATGACCGCCAGGATTTCCTGCTACAGCAGAGCTGCAGGGTTCCGTAGACCCTGATCAGCTCTGCCAGTGACTTGTCACTACATGGGGAGGTTTCTCCCTGTAACTGGGGCTCCTATGGATCCCCCAGGTTCAGTGCAAAAATGTCAAATAAAAATAAATAAATAAATAAAAAATACATGTGAATGCCCCCCCCAAGGTCTTATATGATGTCATGAGGGACATAGAAAAAAATAAAAATAACTACATAAGTAAAACAAAATTACAGAATAAAATATATACACAAGAAATAAAATAACCCAAAACCGTCGCTGTTTGCGCCCTGTAATCCAAAACCATATTATATATCAAAACGTCCATTGCTATACTTTATTTTAGCGTAAATATACTAATTTAAAAAAAATAACTAAAACACTGAGAACAATAGGTGAGACGTTCCGCGGGAATGCCAAAAGATAATACAAGCTGCAGTTTTAGTGTTTGCGGCATCGCTGCGGGGAATAAAAATCACTCACGTGAATAACTTCATTCAAAAAGAACGTTCATACGTGTGCGAGTTTCATGCATCTCAACACGAGAGACTCTAGTCCGTGTGAATAAGCCCCAAGGGCGGCCTCACACAGGCGTAGGCGCATATACACTCACTATTGCGAGAGTTATTGCGCCGGTATGGGTGTATTTAACTGTACGTTATTGCACTGCTGTGCCGCTCACATTGGCACGGTCCCAGCAGCCCACATTTAAGTAGAACGGGGCAGCCGACTTGGCAGGTGGGTCAGCTGAACTAGTAGGCCCAGGTGGTATCGTTTAACCCTGCAAAATCACGCAGATGGGCGCCTTCACTTAAAAATGAAGCAGGTCGCTTTTGTTTTTTGCTTGAAATAGGTGGGGGAAAAAAAAAAAAAAAACACCACGTGACGTCAATGGGTTCTATTTGCTGCACATTGCGGGAGGGGATCCTCATCAGGGGCATCCTCCTGACGTACACTGCAAACACAGCGTATTGCCCCTTACCTGTCCTGATACACTGTAGCAAACCATGAGGACAGAAGACTGTGCAGCGGAGTAGTTCAGCGCACAGATCGGCCACACTGCATGCAGTGCCGTGTGCAGTACAAGGGATCGACAAGCCTCCGCAGAGCGTCAGAAGAGTGACCAAGTGAAACAAGGTGTTACAAAGTTGCAGCCTTGCTCACGGTGAAGGGTCATGTGAGGAGACACGTGACCACCCGACCGTCAAACACTCCCTGGGGCAAAAATAGCAGGAACCTCGGTGAGTCAGCGCAGAACACATACAACCTTCATTAGGTAATCTAATTAGTCTTATGCAACCACAAATCCCGGCTGCCGATTCACACAACCTCTTATAGCACCACGGAGCGAGGCGGGAGGTGGAATTCTCCTTTAAATGGGCCGTCACTAATGGAGCGGACTGTACAATACTGGCATCACAGCGCAAAGGCAGGAGCTCCCTGCTTTGGCATTAACCATACCCCCTAAGTAGGGCATGTGTTGGCCCCCACAATGCAGATATCTAGATAGAAGGACGGAGACATCAGGATCATAATGTGCAACGAGGCTCGGCACGACGACGGGGTTCAACAGCTGCGTTCAGAACACAGGTTGGGAGATCTCATGAATACACGGGTCCGATGGGCAGCGGGCACCCGCCATACAACTATGGATGACCTATTCTGAGAATGGGTCATTAGTACTAGTAAATGTCCGGTTAATCCCTTTAAGGGGTATTCCAGGTAGAAGCATTTATCAGCTCTACACTGGATAGGCAATAGAGGGTAAATTGTTGGGGGGGTTCAAGAACTGGGACACCCACTAATTGCCAGCACAACGGGGTCTAGTCACACTACTCCTAACCTTACAGCTGAGGGGAACTGGGGTTGCTCTTCCGGTAATTACGGGGTCCCAGTAGTCTACTATTTATGACCCATCCAGTGGAAACGCTTCACAACTTTTTAAATATACTTTGTTTCAATTCTTAGGAGTCATGAAAACCTCTGCTTGCTGTCAGCAAATAGAAACATTCATTTAGAGGATGAAATCCTGTCCTTATAGCACTTATCCCACCAAACAAGGTTATGCCTTAGGATAGGGGCTAACTAGTCATTAGGGACCTACCAGTAGGACCCCCAAAAATCTCAAGAACAGAGGTCGTGGAGGTCCCCAAATAAATGGGTAGCGGTTGAGCATTTCAATGGGACTTTTAGGGATAGCAAGCGCCTGGCCATGTCTGGTCGCCCCACTGAAATGAATGGCGTGGAGGCGTGTAAGCTTCAGCGGGGCGCCATTCCTCTTGAGGACCTTCAGTGCCCCCATTCTCAGGATCGGTGGGGCTTCCAGCGGCGAGACCCCCAGCACAGAGCTATTTATTCCGGATCCAGTAGATGGGGGACAACATTACTTGGTGGGACAACCCATTTAACATACGCAGGGTGCGTACCAACAGAAAGCTCTAAGGTCAGTGATCCATGGCGAGGTTTGGTCGCAACCAGTCTGCTCCTATGGAGGAATTAATATAGTACAATCCCAAGAAACAGGGTGAGCGCAGATCGTCATACATCGCCTGCAACCCTCTACTCACAGGGGCCCAATGAGGTCTCATGATGGTTGCGGTCATGTGACCAAAACATGCCGTGGATCTAGGGTGCGGTGATATTGGGGACGAAGGGGACGCTGGGCAGTTTACCGGTCATTGAAGAGCTGTTAGACAGTGCAGTATGCAAGCCTAGCATTGATTGGTTGAGACTCGGGCCAATCAGCACCATGCTTCATTCCTACATGGTTTCCCAGGTCTTCAGCGTCCGGTACAGAAGTGTTGCTAAATTTTGCACAAGTCTTGCTCGCTTTGTGAATTTTGCTCCTCCATGCCACTTTCCCAAAAAGGGGTGGGGCTTGTAGAGGGGGATCGTGGCCCCTCAAACCAACAACATTTATGTATTATTTACCTACCAGATATCCACGCCAGCTCTGAGCAGCATAGATTTCTGCACGGGCGATGGCGCGGACGAGATCCACCTCATATATGAAGAGGCGTGCGCCGGGAGAAACTACATTAAAGAGCGACTTTTGAAATGCCGGTCCTAATAAATGTGCCATAAAGTTAGGAAGTAAATACACGGGGGAGTGATGAGCGGGGAAAGAGGACAGGATATGGGGGCATGGATAGTTCATGAGCCACGGACCCATTGAAGTGAATGGACTGGTGGTACACTTGCCGCTACCATATGGCTGGACTCTGTATGACAGGTAAAAACTTGGATGAGGACGGGTCTAGTTTCTACTTAGGGAGACTAATAAGGCAATGTATGCTCCTCTGGGAAATATGCAAATGAGAAGATGGAACAGCGCCACCTATTGGAAGACAGCATTCCTGCAAGTCAATGGCAAACGTTTTAACAAGCATTGTAAAAAGCCTTGTTAAAAAGTCTGACGCTGACTTGCAAATATGCAGACTTCCAATAGGTGGCGCCATAGAGGCATTGTTCCATCTTTCCATATAGAGCCCTTTTACATGTGCCTATAAATCGTTCAGTATAGATGCTCCGACTGAGCGAGGAGTCGTTCGCGGTTCAGTTTCTGCATGCAGAAACCTGAATGACGGACCGGTCCGTGTAAACAGGCAGTCGTTGATGCCCGGCAGACCATCCGGTGCAAAAGGGCCCTCAGGTAAAAACTGGCCGCGATACAACCCCTTTAAGGAATTCCTATGAAAAAAAAAAACCTCACCATGGTATTTTCAGCTTGTTCAAAATAAAGGAAAATTTTCTTAAAAAGTAAAAAAGAAAAAAAACAAAAACAACTAAATCTTCTCAGCATCTGAATATGAACCATCAATGCTTTCATTCACTGACAACAAGCAGGTGTGTGGCGCACTGTAAGCACTTATTCATGTCACAACTAAACCTTGACCCTTGGCCCAGTAATTACTCAGGTATTTCATTAGTAAACAAGAAGAGGAGCCGAAGTCCAGCGCCGGGTTATGTAATCGCTGCACCCTGATGTACGGCCACCGACCGCGACGGCGGAAGGAGAAACCAGCCGTACAAGTCGGAGGCGAAGGGAGGAGGTTTACCAAAACTAGGACAAAGGAGATGCGGGGCGCCGCTCAACAGGGACAGTAACATTGTACATTTTATTTTCCAGGAGCCCCTGACAAACGATATCTGGAATCTGATTGGCTGGTAGGAGACACTCTTGCTTTGCAGTAATTTCCCCCATTGGAGGTTTAGGGTTCTACACTTATTTGTTTCCATCTTCAGTAAGGTTGTGAGTCTGCAGAACACGCAGGTACCTGCAAAGGAAGACAGCGCCACCTCGGTCGCTTCATCACTCCTACAGTATAATGTAAGACCACATTTCGACAGGCATCATTTACGGCAGCTCCGAGGGCTTCAATGGACGCCGTCCGTCCCGCACTGAGCCTAGCGGCCCGCACGGCATAATCTGTACTGCGCCTGCACGCCGATGCTTCCACAGTACAGGTAAAGAAGAATCCGGACAGGTAAGCGGGGTCACCGGCCGGGCACAGGGTCAGACCCACATGCCGGATCCGACCTGGTCGTGTGCAGGAGGCCTCACATCCGTCATGTCAATCATGTGACCGCAGGCTGGCGAGGCACCATGATGGCCTCAATTGGCCATTTAGACGGACTGATTATAGTTGGAAAAGTTGTTAGAATGACCGAAAGTGTGCAACATGGTTACGTCTAAACGCCCGCCGTCAGACACTCGCATTCACTTTTTATTTTTCGCTCATTTTTAGCCGACTCATTAACTTCTCGCTATGTTTAACCCCGTAGTGACGGCCCAATAGTGTTTTTACGTCCAGCTGTTGCAGGACGTGTATGGAGGGAGATAGCGCCGCTGTTTATTACAGCTGACACCCGCGGGCAATAGCCGCGATCAGCCGATCATTAACCCTTTAAATGCCACTGTCAATTCTGTCAGCGGCATTTAAATCCCCCGAACGGTGTTCGGGGGTCCCGTACGGCCCCCGCTGTGGTGAGATCGGTTCGGCCGTGCAGGTGTCATGGCAGCCGGGGGCCTTCTAAAAGGCCCCAGGGCTGCCTTAGGAGACTGCCTATCAAGCCATCCCCGTGGGGTGGCTTGATAGGCTGCCTGTCAGAATGCAGTATGACGTAATGCTATAGCATTACGTCATACTGCAGGAGCGATCAAAGCATCGCTGGTTGTGGTCCCCCCTGGGGACTGAAAGAAAGTGTAAAAATAAGATCAAAGTTTTATATTAAAAAAAAAAAAGTAATAAAAGTAAAAAAAAAAAAAAACCTTTTGCCATATTTGCAATAAAAATCAAAATAAACCAAAAATACGTGTTTAGTATCGCTGCGTCCGTAAAAGTCCACTCTATCAAAGTAATGCATTATTTACCCCGCACAGTGAACGTGGTCCGAAAAAAAAAAAATAAAGAACGCCTGAAATGCACTTTTTTGGTCACCCTACCTCCGAGAAAAAATGTAATAAAAAGCGATTAAAAAGTCAATTGTATGTGAAAGTGGTACCGATGGAAACGCCAGGACGTACCGCACAAAATGAGCCCGCACACAGCTATGTCGACAGAAAAATAAAAAACGTTATTGTGCGCAGAAAATAGAGACAGAAAATAATTATAAAAAATTAAATATCTTAAAAAAAATACAAGTAGTACAGCTAAAAAAAAACACCTATACAAGTTTGGTATCGTAGTAATCGTACTGATCCATAGAATAAAGCCATCATGTCATTTTTGTTGCAGTTTGTGCGCCGTAGAAACAAGACGCACCGAAAGATGGAATGTCGTTAAGCACTCGCCGCTCGTAGACAGCGAAGCACGGAACGAGAACTGAGCGATTCTCATCGGTAATCTGCCCGGCTACACATTCCGCACAAACGAATTAGCAGCGACGTCACCCGCTCATTCAAAGGAGAATCGGCTTATGTGAAAAAGTACAGGAATGGCTTCCTCAATGTGTTTGGGATGTTTTGATATAGAATGTGTATAGTTTGGGATTACAGGGCGCATACGGCGATGCTTTTGCTGGCGTTGGGTCATTTCATTTTTTTAGATATTTTAAATTGTATTCTGTAATTTTTTCTTCTTTTCTTATTTTTGTAACCATTTTTTTTATCATCTATGCCCCCCATGACATCACATAAGACCTCTGGGGGTCATTCACATGGTCTTTTTGGCATCTATAGTAGCTGCAGTTGCAGGGGAAGACATCCCCTAGTCACTAAGAGAGCTGATCAGGGTCTGCAAGGACTCTGCAGCCCTTCTGTGACAGAGGGCACCCGATGGTCACGTGATCGCTGGGTCCTATAGTAATACTTCCACTTTCACTCTTTAGTACATAGGGCTCATTAAGTAAAGGAGAAGGCGGAAGCAGATAAAAAAATCTGTCCTGGGCGGTGTCTGATGGCTAAGGGCCCGACCTGCTCCGCCATGAATCCGACAGTTTAAGGCGATGCTCACATACGGCGGATTAGATGCAGATCCTCCCATAGCAGCGAACTTGCAGCCCTGTGTGATAATGGCCTGAAAACACACATAAGGGTAAGTTCTCACATTGCGGATTTTGGAGCCGTTTTTTGTTTGGATCCGCAGCAGATTTCACCATTTTAATTGAAGGGATCGGCACCAAAATCCGTACCAAGTGTGTGAACTCTGCTATGAATGTTCCACTGTGGGAACATCCGCCATGTGTGAAGGTACTCTTATATTCCCTCACATTACGTTTCCTCTTCGCTGGTTCTGTCCTCCATGCAAAAAACTGTACGGGGGCGGAGCCTGGACGCGCTAAAGTGGAGAATATGAGACGGAGATCTCTTTACTCAGCCTTACACTGGACGGGAGCACTTGTCCCTCCGGTGTAAATAAGCGATCGGTATGGAAGCGATGGAGACCACAGGGATCGCACATACACGGGGCCTTCAGAGGTCCATCTCCATGGAAGATGGACCGGCGCTGCAGGGGAAACCCAATGTGAAAGCAGCCTCAGGGCCCGGTCCACCTCGCTAGGTTCTGTCCCGCGTGCCGACTGGGTCCCCATTACTACCCTGAAGAAGGTTCGGGTCCTGTCCTCGGTGCGATCTTGGCCATTAATGAAAACTGCTGAAACAGAGACGGGTAAGTCTTCATTTCTACAGGTTTCCCTTCGTTTCCAGCATTCCACGCCAGGAAGAATAGCGCAGTCCGCCATGTTATTCATTCCGGCACAAAATACTGGAAATGGATGCAAACCTGTTGAAACGAACACCTACCATCTCCATTTCCGCAGTTTTCATACAAGGGGTTGCACCAGGATCACAGGATCGGGGTAACTTTATAATCAGTGGGGTCTCCCTGGTCCCAAAAACGGCGTCCGATCGATCCTTGAATGAATGGAGTGGATATGGTGCGGGCGCTGCTGCTCCGTTCACTTCAAGGAAAGCGCCGAAGAGCTTGGAATCGGTAATCTGGCACTGTCAAGTGAATGGAGCCACAACGCGTCTGTGTGACCGCCACCCCACTCACTCGGGGACCGCCCGGACCCCCATTCTCAGCATCAGTGGAAATACCAGTGGTCAGACCTCCGATTATAGAATTCTCCCATATCATATAGTTTTAGAACTTGGCACAACCCCTTTACCTCTTAGTGACCGACTTATTTTGTACCGTAAGCCCTTATCACTATATGACGTATGTTTACACTCCAACTAGGGGGTACTTAATGCAGGAGGACGTAAAGTTACATCATGTGGAAGGCGCAGTCTCAAAAGTGAGCCATGTAGATCGCGGTGTGTAATGGTTCACAGAGAGGGCAGCTCCCTCTGTGACATCATCGGACCTCTGAATACATCGCGGAGTGCTGGTGGGTTGCCATGGCAACAACAAAAAAAAAGTCAGAATTGATTTCTCTACCTGCTTAAAAAAAAAAAAATGGGGGGGGGGGGGGGGACGGGACATAAAAGTCTTAAATTATATTACCTGTACCCAACACCGCTACTAGTAAAAACTACAGGTTGTCCCGCAAAAAACAAGCCCTCATACAGTCATGTTAATGAGAAAATAAAAAAAGGTTTGGCTATTGGAAAGTAGAGATGAAAACCCCCCCAAAAATCATTGTATCCTTTGGGTCAAAACAGGCCGTGTCCTTAAGGGGTTAAAGAGACTCCGTCGCCCTTCAGTCCACAGCCTGAGCTCAGAGGGCTACAAGTAGGTGACTGTCTCTTTAAAGGGGTTGTCCCGCGCCGAAACGGGGTTTTTTTTTTTTCAATAGCCCCCCCCCCCGTTCGGAGCTAGACAAACCCGATGCAGGGATAAAAAAAAACAAAAACGGGTAGTACTTACCTGAATCCCCGCGCTCCGGTGACTTCTTACTTACCTTGTGAAGATGGCCGCCGGGATCTTCTCCCTCGGTGGACCGCAGGTCTTCTGTGCGGTCCATTGCCGATTCCAGCCTCCTGATTGGCTGGAATCGGCACACGTGACGGGGCGGAGCTACGAGGAGCCGCTCTTCGGCACGAGCGGCCCCATTCAGAAGGGAGAAGACCGGACTGCGCAAGCGCGTCTAATCGGGCGATTAGACGCTGAAGATTAGACGGCACCATGGAGACGAGGACGCCAGCATGGAACAGGTAAGTGAATAACTTCTGTATGGCTCATAATTAATGCACAATGTACATTACAAAGTGCATTAATATGGCCATACAGAAGTGTATACCCCCACTTGCTGCCGCGGGACAACCCCTTTAAGGACCAGGTGACTTTCATTGGCACATTGCAGGATCCACAACACATTGCCGTCGTCCGGGTCGTCACGAACGCGGTCATATCTATAAAGTTTTGGAGTTTAAGGCCTCCTTCCCACGAGCGTGACGGGCTCCGCAGCGTAATATTCCGCTGTGAAGCCCGTCACGGCGCCCCCCAGAGCCCCTATACTTACCTGCGGGAGATAGCGTGAAATCGCTTCCCCGCCCACCACCGCCGCGTCACCGCTCGTCACCGCTCGTCACCGCCCACCGCTCTCGCGTCACCAGCCGTGTCACGTGACGCGGCCGGACCGCGTCATTTGGCGTCATATGACGCTCGGCGGTGGGCGGGAAAGCGTTTTTTCACGCTATCTCCCGCTGGTTACAGCGGGAGATAGCGTGAATGGACGGCTTCCATTGACTGCAATGGAAGCCGTCAGTGCGTACAGCCCGTCCTCACCCGCAGAAAATAGAGCATGCTGCGGGTGAGGACGGGAGAAATCGCGGTGCGTAATTCCGCGGTGGAATTACGCATCGTGAGCATGGAGCTATTAGGTTCAATAGAACCTAATAGCTGCGGGCAACGCAGCGGATTTTCGCCGCGAATTACGCGGCGGAAATCCGTTCGTGGGAAGGAGGCCTAAAATGGTTTGGGGCGTTTTATCCATTTAAAAGGGTTTTTGTGGGAAAAAAACGTCAACTTTTCTACAACTGAATTTTTTTTTCCTTTAAAATTAAACTTTACTGAACTTTTTTCTTTCCTTAAACACTTTATTTTTTGTTACTCGCTGAAGAGGATTGAGGATGCGATTGGTCACTGGCCAGGATAGTACGCTGCATTACCCATGTAGTGCAGTCTACTAGGGAGGCGGGGTCTAACAGACTGAGTTACATGGCAGACATGGAGGTCTCTGTCAAGCTTCCTGTTGCCATGGGAACCCATCGGTACCTTGTGATCCCACGGCGGGGTGCCGACGGGTGGCAGAAAGAACCCACCCCATTCTCTGCTTACTTGCTGCAGTTAGATTGTGGCACGTAAAGGGTTAACCTGCCAAACTTTGAGGTCTTTTCTTTCCCGGTTGTTAAGAGCCGGAGCCTGGCGGTCTGAACAGGCCTCCTATGTGCGAACAGGTGGTGTTGCCCATAGCAACCGATCCGATCAGTATGGTTGCTATGGGCAACACCTCCAGGTCTCCTCTGCACCAGTTTGCACCTTTAAGACCTCATGGCCGCTTATTACCATATTATGGCGGTCGCTAGAACCCTCCACGATATCGGGAAAGTTATTGGCACGTCCCAGCCGCTCTCTAGCGCCACACATGTACAGCTGGTACCCCCTGTCACCACACAGATCGGTCACATGACTGCGGTCAGACACATGACCCACACAACACAAATGGGGATCCGGCTGTTGTCACCGGTCAGCCATGACCATAAGCAAATCCCTGGAGGAAGTCATTAGGAGGGCTCCAGTTTTAACCAGTGTGCCCCTCTAATAGATGGGGGCTCCAGTAAGAGGTTGTCACGTGCTTCCTGCTATATCTGGAGACCCCCTTAAAGGGATTCTCCTCAGGCACACCCACAGTCACCCCGACCCGAGGACCTCCTAAACACCCCTCCCCCGCCCTCTTCCCGCGCTTTTGCCAGTCATTCCCCCTCACCATGAAGGCCTGCTCCCCGTCCTCGTCCTCTCCGCTGCCGGGCGGTCCGCACTCACAGCTCCGTCCTCCTCCAAGACTCCTTGTTTGCGCAGAACACCCGGCGGTGACTCTGCAGCCTGCTGGGGGTGACGTCATGGGCCTGCGGCGATAGAGACGTGACAAAACACAGGCTAGAGCGGCGAGCGAGGCGGAGCGGGTCACGTGACGGGCTTGCGTGTCAGCTCTCACTCTGGGTTGGAACGCTTGGGCTGGCCGCCATATTGCTGTTTATACAATCTACTGTATGGGGTGCTGGAGTTTACCTCACAGGGTTCTAGTAAATAGTTTCTCTCTGGTGTCACAGCATTCTTTTAACCCTTTAATCACTAGCCACTTTTCAGGTTTTCGTGTTAATTCATCCCCATAACTTTAAAAATAAATTTTCCTATCGCCTTCAGCTGACTTTAATGTGAAAGACACATCGCACGAAACGGAGGCTCCGTAGGGAAACGGGCGGTGAAAAAGGCAAAACGCAGAAAGATAGGGCAGACAGCGGTTTCCAAATCTCGCAACATCGCAGGACAGAAAACGTTGCGAATGGGAATAAATGCATTGAAAAGCATGGGGTTCATAATTCTGCGTTTTCTCGCAAGTGTGAAGGCAGCCTTAGGCCGAATGCCCACGGACAGATTATCGCTGCGGAAATCGCGGTCAGACACCTGCCACGATTTCCGCAGCAATGTCCGTCCCTAGACATGCTATGTAAACAGATTCTCCCCCTCGGCGGCTCCTGCTTTCCCGCAGAATCCACGGGCCGTCCGCAATGTGAATTCTTGTTTAGCGGCTAAGAAAAAATGTAGAAAATCAATTTTAAAAAAGTTTCAGTAAGTTTTAAAAAGAATTAAAAGGTAATAAAAGTTGTTTTTTTAAAAACTTTTCCATTATTTACTAAAAAAAAAAACAGCTAAAGAACAACAAAAACATATTTGGCATCGCTGCGTCCGGACGTCCTGCAAAACTACAAGCCCTCACACAACCAAAAAATACCAATGTTAGGACTCCTTCCCATGGACGGATTTACGCGGCGGAAATCCGCTGCGTTGCCCGCAGCTATTAGGTTCTTTTGAACCTAAAAGCTCAGTGCTCACGGTGCGGAATTCCGCACCGTAAAACCACCCGTCCTCGCCCGCAGCATGCTCTATTTGCCGCGGGTGTATGCGCGGACAACTGTCAATGGAAGATGGAAGCCGTCCGTCACGCTATCTTCCGATGTAGCACAGCGGAAGAAAGCGTGAAACCGCTTCCCCGCCTACCGCAGCCGCGTCATGTGACACTGTGGGCGTGTCATAAGACGCGGCCGGCGCGTCACGAGCTCTATTGTGCATGCGCGCTGAAGCATCATACGGGACGTAGGACGCCGGATCCGGAGGTAATTATTGGGGACTCTGGGGGGGGCGCCGTGACAGGCTCCACCACGGAATTCCGCGGCGGAGCCCGTCACAGCCGTGTGTAGCCGGCCTTATAGCTGCCAGAAGATGGCGGCAGAAAATGGTATTTTTTTCCAAAGATGGCGAAATTGTGTTTTTTTCCATTTCACTGCAATTAGAATTTTTAAAAGGTTTTTCAGTACCTTATATGTTACATTACATAGTAAGAGCTTTTTCACGCGTCCATATATCGGCCCGGGTTTTCACGCCCGGCCCATATACGGTGTCCCTTTTTGCAGGGGGAGGAGGCGGGCCGGGAGCAGTGCCCTGAGCTCCCGCCACCTTTCCGCCCCACTGTTTGCAATGGGAGGGGTGGGACGGGGGCAGAGCAGAAAGGGATACCATATATCAGCCGGGCGTGAAAACCCGGGCCGATATACGGACGTGTGAATAAGCCCTGACAGTCAAAAATACAACTCGTCGCGCAAAAAAAAACAAGTCCTCTGTTATTTACATCCATGGATAAATAAAAGAGTTATGATTTTTTAAAAGTGGGGAGTAAAAACTAAAAATATATAAGGGGCGACGTCCTAATGGGAACTGTCATGACCTTTGAGCCTTAAACTACATGATGGGGTTCAAAGGTCAGGGAACGGAGAGTCTGCGCAGCGCAGTTTTATATTCACTAATTTAAAAGAATAACCCTTTTTATTCTTTTTAATAATTACTGAAACTTTTTTAAAACTGATTTTCTACATTTTTTTTAGTCCCTATCGAGGACAAGAACTTGCGATGGTTTGATCGCTTCGGCAGTACGATGTAACACTACAGTATTACACTATGCCACGATCTAACAGGCAATCTTACCAAGCCACTCCACTGGCAAGGCTTGATAGGTAATCTGATATGGCAACTCTAGGGGCTTTCAGAATGCCGCCAGCTGCAGTGGCAAACAAACGGCACCCCACTGTTTGGGAACCCCTGCACTCTGGTCAGGGTATTTAAATACTGCTGTCAGAATTGAAAGGGTTAACAGTCGCAATCAGCGGGAGTGCTGATCCCAGCTGTTGCAGGCGGGTGTCAGCTGTAAGAAACAGCCGGAACCCACATTGTATGGAGCGGGATTGGCTTCTGATCCCCCTCTGTACAAACCCCAAAGCTCCATGATGTAACCGTATTGATGGCCTAACCAAAGGATAGGTCACCAATAGGAAATAAGCGGGAGTCTGACACCTGGCACCACTGCCCATCAGCTTTTTGCACCAGGTGTCGGAACCCCCCCCCCCCCCCCCGATGTGCCATTGATGATCTATCCTGAGTGTTATGCTCCCTATAAAGGAACGCTCGTGTAATGCACCCTATAAAGGAACACTCTTGTAATGCGCCCTATAAAGGAACCTTTCATATAATGCACCCTATAAAGGAACGCTCGTGTAATGCACCCTATAAAGGAACGCTCGTGTAATGCACCCTATAAAGGAACACTCTTGTAATGCGCCCTATAAAGGAACCTTTCGTATAATGCACCCTATAAAGGAACGCTCGTGTAATGCACCCTATAAAGGAACGCTCGTGTAACGGACTCTATAAAGGAAGCTTGTGTAACGCACCCTTTAAAGGAACGCTCGTGTAATGCACCCTATAAAGGAATGCTCGTGTAATGCACCCTATAAAGGAACGCTCGTGTAACGCACCCTATAAAGGAACCTTTCGTATAATGCACCCTATAAAGGAACGCTCGTGTAACGCACCCTTTAAAGGAATGCTAGTGTAACACACCCTATAAAGGAACGCTCGTGTAATGCACCCTATAAAGGAACGCTCGTGTAACGCACCCTATAAAGGAACGCTCGTGTAACGCACCCTATAAAGGAACACTCGTGTAACGCACCCTATAAAGGAATGCTAGTGTAACGCACCCTATAAAGGAACCTTTCGTATAATGCACCCTATAAAGGAATGCTCGTGTAATGCACCCTATAAAGGAATGCTAGTGTAATGCACCCTATAAAGGAACGCTCGTGTAACGCACCCTTTAAAGGAATGCTAGTGTAACACACCCTATAAAGGAACGCTCGTGTAACGCACCCTATAAAGGAACGCTCGTGTAATGGACCCTATAAAGGAACGCTCGTGTAATGGACCCTATAAAGGAACGCTCGTGTAATGCACCCTATAAAGGAATGCTCGTGTAATGCACCCTATAAAGGAACGCTCGTGTAATGGACCCTATAAAGGAACGCTCGTGTAATGGACCCTATAAAGGAACGCTCGTGTAACGCACCCTATAAAGGAACGCTCGTGTAACGCACCCTATAAAGGAACGCTCGTGTAATGCACCCTATAAAGGAACGCTCTTGTAATGGACCCTATAAAGGAACGCTCCGGACCGTGTTAAGTACCTGAGAGGTCGGGGCATGACACAGGGATTCTCTCGTTAGTGGTCTCTGAATTCTTGCGCCATGCTTTACCCCCTCATGCCCAGCGCCAGGCATTTGTCAGCTCTCTGCAGACCACAAATGGACTTGTAATACTTCATACCTAATCTACAGGTTAATACTTAGGGCCTGACTTCCAGTTACACGAGGTGCCATGCCAAGATGACTGTGATGGCATGTCACGTTTCTATAACAGGAAGATGATCACCAGTCACCTCGTTACCTGCTGCTCAGTCACAACTGCTGTTACTTAATGGAAAGTCAATCTCTCGTGTTCAGCTTGCCTCAGCAGTGTGCGTGCCAGCTGAGTAACACAGGCTCCGGGTCCTAAGGTTCCTTCAGGGCGACACGTCATGGAAACGTTCCTACAAGATATTTATGGCTTTGTGAACCATTAAAGAAGTACTGCACAGTATTCCATAACATGAGCTGTAAATCTGGGTGTGCAGTGTACAACTCCAGCCACTAGGGGCAGCTCATTTATAATAATTCCTTCCATATGCAACACAGTTTCATTGTGGATCTATAGGTGACTTACAGAGTTTTTTTTAAATACAAAATAGCTTTTTCCTCCTGGTTGGGTGATAGGAGTACTTCAGGGGGTTGTCTCAAGACAGGGCTTTTTTACCACTTTGGTGGACATGAGTGGGCCCCCTCGCCCCCAGAAAAAAACAGTAAAATAAAAATATGTCCCACACTATGCCCCATAAAAAGTGTGTGTGTATGTGTGTGTATATATATATATATATATATATATATATATATAATCAAAAGGTTATACATTTATAACATGGCCCCTACATTATTAGTACCCCCGTTTATGCCCCATAAGGTAATAGCGTACCCCATACAGTCATAATTTTCGCATAACATCCACTACAAAAAGCAATGCCTTCTTTGTGCCCCCAATAATAATATTCTTCTTTGTGCCACCCCACAAAGTAATAATGCCCACTTCATGCCCTAGGAAAGTAATATTACTCCTTCTGTATCCCCAAAGTAATAGTGCCCCTCTGTGTCTCTACAAACTATTAGCACCCCTTCTGTGCCCCACAAAGTAGTAGTGCCGCCTCTGTGTCCCCACAAACTTAGTTCCCCCTCTGTACCCCATGAAATAAGAGTTCGCACTAATACTAAATAATAGTGCCCTGACCATGTAATAGTACCTCTTTGCATCCTGCAATGTTACAGTGTCCCCTCTGTACCCCCAAAATGTAATAATGTCTTCTTTGTGCTTCCACAGGTTACTAGCACTTCCACACTAATCTATAAAGTAATAGTGCCTCCTTTGTGCCCCACAATAATAATATCATTCTTTGTGCCACCCACAAGGTAATAGTGCCCACTTCATGCCATATCAAGGTCATATTACTCCCTATGTATCCCCAAAGTAATAGTGTCCATTCTGTGCCCCCACAAAGTAATAGTGACCCTCTGTACCCCCACAATGTAATAATGTCTTCCTTGTGCTGCCACAGGGTAATAGTACTCCCACACTAATCTACACAGTAATAGTGCCCCCTTTGTGTCCCCACTAACTAATAGGGCCCCCACAATATAATAATGTCCCCTTTGTACCCCACTAGGTAATACTGACCCTTTAATGTTCTCTCTGCAAACTCACCCAGCGAGCGGCGTAGTGGAAATGTCATTATTCATGTCGGCGTCCATTGGGCTATACTTCTCATACTGCTCTGCGCAGATGGCGGTGTCTGGCAGGCTGTTCCACTATACGTAGATTTGACTGTATCTTCAGCCTGAGGACATTTGCACTATGATTTAAACAGCCCTAAGCAACCAATCACAGAGCAGCTTTTATTACTAATATTGCTGTTGTAAACTGAAAGCTTCCCTGTGATTGGTTACTGTAGGCAACCAAGGCAGTTTTTTCTACACATCTTTCAAAAATCTCCAAACTGTATTGGAAAGTTGCAGATATGTAATTCTATAATAGCATACGTTCCAACATTTGAATCCCAAATTATGGGATATTTTGAGCCCCACAATGTGCAACCCAGAAATGCTCTTTATTATACTACATTAGCATAAACGCCACCCCTTCTGCAATGTGCCTGCTGTAGTTCCATAAAATTAGGAAAACTCTTAACTTTTTGCAACTCTGTCTCATTCCAAGGTATTAAGAAATATTATTTAGACTAAATTCACGTCTGCGCTAGCGATTCTGATTTCCGTCTCTATTACGGCCACTATTATGGATTCCGTTTTCAGTCAAGCTCCTGGAAATGTTTCAGACAGACACGGGTGTAACGATGGCGCCCCCTGTCTCTGGATGGTGGACACCGAAACAGTTGGAGCTGCTGGTGCTTTTTCGGACATTCAGACGCTCCTCTCTACTGGTGGTCTGTAGGGGGTGTCCTGAGCCCGGTCACCCTGTGTGCCCTCACACATCCACTGGTCCCAACACCCCCTAACAGTCTGATTAGACGCTCCTCTCTACTGGTGGTCTGTAGGGGGCGTCCTGAGCCCGGTCACCTTGTGTGCCCCCATCCACTGGTCCCAACACCTCCTAACAGTCTGGTCAGACGCTCCTCTCTACTGGTGGTCTGTAGGGGGCGTCCTGAGCCCGGTCCCCTTCTGTGCCCTCACACATCCACTGGTCCCAACACCCCCTAACAGTCTGGTCAGCCGCTCCTCTTTACTGGTGGTCTGTAGGGGGCGTCCTGAGCCCGGTCACCTTGTGTGCCCCCATCCACTGGTCCCAACACCTCCTAACAGTCTGGTCAGACGCTCCTCTCTACTGGTGGTCTGTAGGGGGCGTCCTGAGCCCGGTCCCCTTCTGTGCCCTCACACATCCACTGGTCCCAACACCCCCTAACAGTCTGGTCAGACGCTCCTCTCTACTGGTGGTCTGTAGAGGGCATCGTGAGACCGGTCACCTTGTGTGCCCCCATCCACTGGTCCCAACACCTCCTAACAGTGTGGTCAGACGGTCCTCTACTGGTGGTCTGTCGGGGGGTCCTGAGCCCGGTCACCTTGTGTGCCCTCATGCATCCACTGATCCCAACACCCCCTAACAGTCTGGTCAGACGCTCCTCTCTACTGGTGGTCTGTCGGGGGGCCTGAGCCTGGTCACCTTGTGTACCCTCACACATCCACTGGTCCCAACACCCCCTAACAGTTTAGTCAAAACGGCCTGGTGGGGGACAATTCGTCGATACGACCATCCAGCTTCTCACTTCCCAATAATGCGCCCCTCTCAGACTCTGGTCACGGGGGGGAAATCTCTTCTCTGCGTCGTAGAGGCATCTAGTGGTCAACAAGCACTACAAGCAGAAGAGGTCACTACAAACAAGGAGCCGCCGAGAGAATTTTATAGGCCAAGGGGGAACCACTTTTAGGCTGGGTTCACACTAGGTGTATTCCCGTCGGAATCCCGCGGTTTGGCCGCAGCCGAAACCGCGAGATCTCCGACGGGAGAACCGCCGCGGAAAAACCCACGGCGGCTTTGAAGCGGCCCGGCCGCTCGCTTTTCCGCCGTGGCTGGCGCTCCCATAGAGGAGAGCGTGGCCGCGGTGGAAAGTTTCAGCCGGACTTACCGCAGCAGATTGGCCGTCCCGTGTGGACGAGATTTCTGAGAAATCTCGTCCACATGGCTGGCTAATCCCGAGATTAGCGGCCACGGGCGGATTTGCCGCGGCAAAATTCCACGCGGAATTGCCGCTGCAAATCCGCCCTGTGTGAACCCAGCCTTAGGGTCTCAGGTGGGAGGACATATCACAGAATGGGAAATATAAAAACAAACAAAACGTCGGGGAGCTCAGGGTGGCAGTACCAATGGGGTTCACCTTTTAAGGTGCAGGGCAGCCCGCCAAACTATTATGGCGTCATTAATAGGCTGCTGGTCTGTATGGTGCACTACATGTATCAGAATGGTCTGGCACTCTGTATCTACTCTCTGCAGGAGTATACACCAAGCAGCCATCCCCTCTATATAGGATGCTGTGTGAGTGGCTGTCTCATCGGTGTCCCTTACAGGTGTAATTGGCTCCCTCATTTGACATATGGCTGCCTGCTTGCTGAGGTTGGTACATGTTTGCCCTCCTGTGTTAGTAAGTATATGGCCGTTTTCAGTGATTCTCAGGTGGGAAGACCGTTCATCTAATCACACCATAACTCTGATTTGTATATCAGCCTGAGATGGAACTGCATGCCGCCTTTGGTAGCAAAACAACAACTTCTTCTAGGGGCCGGATTGTTTCTTTCAAAGAGTGTATATGCTGAATGGCCACTTTATCAGATCCTCTGCCATCTAGAAGCCCATTGGACCTCCTTTAGCCTATAGAATCGCAGTAATTCCTTGTGGTATAGATTCCACTAGATGACAAAATCGTTTTGCAGGAATATCGGCCCCTGCGGACAGAAGCTTCTTGTAATTGTTGCAGATTACATGGAGGTGCTGACATGTTCTCACCAGCTGACAGGAAGGGCTCATCGATTCATGCTGCTTGCGCCAAAATCTGACCTCCCATCAGCACGGTGCAACAGAAATCTGGAGGCATCTGACCAAGCAATTGTTTTCCACTGCTCAGTGATACAATTCTTGCACTCTTTTGCCCCCTGGAGTCTCTACTTTCGGTTCCTCTAAAACTACAATTTCCTTGACTGTGAAGCCCCTGAACGATTCCTGACATCCTCCTCTGACCCCTTTCAGCGATGCGTTATTATTTCCGTCTACAGGATCCCCTTTCACTGGATGTTTTTCCTCGATCACCCCATTCTCTGTATACTCTTCACATCGCTGCACAAGAAAACCCCGCGTGGTTGGCAGTGACCTCCTGGCCCCGGCTAGTCTAGCCCCGATGACCGGCCTTGTTGGAAGTCGTTAAGATCGCGGGATTTTCCCATCTAATGTGGATTCACACTGAAACTGATCCACGGAAAACTTGTCCCGTGATTTTATGCCGCACTCCGGGGTCACGGGGAGAATCTCCATACAGGGAGGCTCTGTGTGTCTAATAAAGGGGCCATTCACTGTCGATCCATGAAGGCTGGTGCAGACCAATATGACTGCCATCACAGAGATTCGTCACCCAGCTTTTCCAGACCCCTGAGTAGCACCCTGGCCTAGCTTTGCAATAATGTGGGGTAAGGGTTGCATCACTGGATCCCCAGGACAGCTGCCTCTATAGGAGCCGTTCTCAGTGAAGTGTAGCCTGGACGATATGTCTTGTAAGTTTAGCTCTATCCGTCTTGCACCTGTCACATTTTTGAGACTCGGTTCCGATTTTCCAGGCAGCCGATCAATTTGGCTTAGATTCCTTGATAGAGACCAGTGCCCTATTACAGCACATTAATTTTTCCATTAAGGATTAGCAGCAGGAACAGACCTAGCAGAGGGGTGGAGGCAGCGACCCATCCGCGGCTGCTATATAGCTGTCCTCATGAACCTGCATGATATATCGTACTGCGCACAAGACTGCTCTGACCCCCACAAACGAAAAGCGCAGAATAGAAAGTTAAGTGCAACTAGTACATGAAATGGTGAAGACTAGTATTGTGGAAATCATAGGAACCGACCCACAAGGATAATTACATCCCCATAGGTTCATATAAACTGAGACCCGGCGGGGGCTTGTGCAGAGACCACCATCACTGTTACTATGTGCATTTTCCTTTTCAGAAACAGTGCCTCTTTTATTCATAGGCTGTGCCTGGTAATGCAGCCCGACTCCATGCAAGTGAAAAGTACAATACCAGGCACCGCCTACGGACAAAGGTGGCGCTGTTTCCGGGGAAAAGAATAGACTCTGCTTTTTGATCATATCGGTGTAAACTTGGTATTGCCGGGATCGCGCTGACACAGAGAATAGTGCTGTCACATTCTTTATTCTGCATGCTGAATGCCGTAAGGATGAAATCTAAAAGGCAATGGCACTCCCCCAGTAGGGCCTAAAATGGGCCGTCATTAAAGGGATTGTACCACAATTGCAAGTTATCCCTACCCCTAGGATATCTACAGGTTAATGGATTACTTGCTGACTTGGTGGGGGTCTCAAGGCCCATGTAGGCACAACGATTATCGCTTAAAATTGGCTCAAAAGCCATCTTTTAAGCGATAGTCGTTGCGCCTAAATGCGCTGCCATTATGGACTGTTCGTTCATCGTTGATGTCTAGCAAGCTAGACATCAACGACGACTCTTATCAGCTCTGCACGCTGATTTTCTCAGCAGGTGGCGCTGATGGCATTCTTTCAGCTTGTATCACAAGCTGAAAGTTCAGAGAACAAAGCAGCTGTTGTTCTCAGAGCTATCAGCGGTATCCCACTCCGCCTGCATTCAACTCTTTAAGTAGCTAATTAGCTACTTAAGAGTTACGCAAAGATGATCGCTCAAAACTGTCACTTAAACTGCCGTTTGAGCGATTTTTGAGCGATCATCTTTCAGTCTAAATGCACCTTTACAGTTGAGACCGCCGCAGTTCTTGAGAACGGGCTCCTGTGTCTCCAGTCCTCCGTAAGAGCGCTGACACTCCATTCACTTTCAATGGGACCGCGGAGATAGCCAAGCCACATCAGCCCTACTGAAGTGAGTGGAATGCCGACTGAGCGTACTAAGCCAGCGTTCCAATCAAAGTGACATCACTGCGGGGAAGAAATGACCCCCATAGTGACAGGCAGAACGGGACATGGGAGTCCTATTCTTGAGACCCATGGGGGTCTCAGCAGTGAGACCGCCACCGATAAGCAAGTTATCCCCCATGCTGTGAATGTGGTAGAATCACTTTAAGGGGTTCATCGATCATGCTGCCTTATCTATCGCGCCTGTTGTATGGTGGTATTATTTGATCACCGTATGTCGGACTTCATTACACTCCTGGATCCACATGCGGCGTTCCGGCCGTCATGTCACATGGTCCCCTTTGGAGCCGTGATATCAGGGGATCCCCCCTAATAGGACATGTTAGAAGGGGCAAACTATGACAAACATCCATAACTGGTTTATATATTCCATTTTTGCAGACATGACATGATCCTCTAGGTGGCGCCATCTGACTGATGACAGAAGCTTCTCATCAGGCTGCAGGTTTCTTGGAAATTAAAAATATTGCATTTTAATATCTTTTGCAGGTTTTACATATTTTTCTCGGTCCCTGCAGCAGGCAGCAGATGTGTCAGTTTATGGCAAGTAAGTCATATCTGCTTGGAAACAGGCTGATAGAAGTCCTGGCAGGCTGGCACGTGTGCCAGTGGAGTTTACACTTGCCAACTTTTGAAGATTGTCTTCAAGGACACTCAAGAGAGTGACGCACAGGGAAAGTGCCATGAAAATCTTTGCACCCTCTTTCTGTAGCCCACATCCTTTTTACAAGCTTCTGGAGAAAGGGCACTAAAGGGGGGGATACTTGGCGCAAAGGCAGTAAACTAAGGTGGGGGACCCGGAGAAAAGGGCACTAGAAAAAAAGAAGATACCTGAAGCTGAGGTACTGGAGGGGGCTGCTGGAGCAGGGGTGATAGAGGGGGCTGCTGGAGAAGGGGTGCTAGAGGGGTCACCTGGAGCAGGGGTGCTAGAGGGGGCACTTAGAGCAGGGATGTTAGAGGGGGCACCTGAAGCAGGGGTGTTAGAGGGGGCATCTGGAGTAGGGGTGTTAGAGGGGGCATCTGGAGTAGGGGTACTAGAAGGGGCATCTTGAGCAGTGGTACTAGAGGGGGCACCTGGAGTAGGGATGCTAGAAGAGGGCAGCAGGAGTAAGGGTACTAGAGAGGCATCTGGAGCAGGGGTACTAGACAAGGCACTTAGAGCAGGGGCCACCTGAAACAGGGGTACCTTGCACAGTGGTACTAGAAGGGGCACCTTGCACAGTGGTACTACAGGGACACCTGAAGCAGGGATGCTAGAAGAGGGCACCTGGAGTAAGGGTACTAGAGGGGGCTCATGGAGCAGGGGTGCTAAAGGGTGCACCTGGAGCAGGGGTGCTAGAGGGGGCACCTGAAGCAGGGGTACTAGAGGAGGCACCTGGAGCAGTGGCACTAGATGGTGCACCTGAAGCAGGTGTACTTGAAGAGGGCACCTGGAGCAGGGGTACTAGAGGAGGCACTCAGAGCAGAGTTGCTAGAGGGGGCACCTGGATCAGGGCAACTAGAAGGGACACCTTGAGCAAAAGCACTAAAAAGAAGAGGATACCTCAAGCAGGGGGAATGGGAGGGCACCTAGAGCAGGGGTGCTATAAGGGGCACCTGGACCTGCAGTACTAAAGAGGGCACCTAACGAAGGGGGACTAGAGGGGACACCCGGAGCATGGGTACTCGAAGAGGGAGCAGAAGCACTAGAAAGAAGAGAATATCTGAAGCAGGGGATGCGGTTGCACCCGGGCCCAGGAGTCTTAGGGGGCCCATAAGCCCTCTCTTCTCTATACTGGGAGCCCAGTACTATGAAAAAAGCATTATAGTTGGGGGCCTGTTACAGGTTTTGCACCGGGGCCCAGGAGCTTCAAGTTACGCCTCTGATCTAAAGCATGGGCACCTGGAGCAGGAGTACTAGAGGGGGGACAAACAAAGCTGATCACACCACTTCTCTGACATCCCGGTGTACACTGTATTACTATGCATCATTAGTCTAAGACACTAAACCTGCTTCGATTGGCCAGCGTTGTCCATGCGAGCAGCATGTAGTGTCTTGGGTGTACATGGGCGTAAGCGCATTTACAAGCGCACTTGTGCTCTACTGCAAGCACGCTCCCATTCATTGAAATGGGCTATTGGGGTAATAACTTCAATATGGGCTATATTAATGCACAAAAGTTCAGGAAAATAGAACATGGTGATTATTTTTAGTGCAAACGAAAATTGAATTGAAACCAATGGGTTCTATTCACTGCGTGTCGCACGCACAAAACGCTGCGCAAATACGTTTGTGTAACCACTAACAAGATAGAACATCGGCAACTGAAATCTCCTACTGCGTGAAAAGATGGACCCGACCTATCTTAGGTGAGCGATGCGCAGACTCCTATGGGAGAAAAAGTTAGTTGGAGGAAGTTTAGCTCCGTCCAACGCTCGGAAAAGAAGGCGACCCAGGGAATTCCGAACAGCAGCGCGTTTTTTCTGCAACACGCCACTCCAGATCGTGTGAATGGGCAATTTTTACGCTAATGAGGCTCGACTGAGAAAAATCATCCATTTACGTTTTTTATGCGGTTATCCTTTGCGCGATTTTCACGCCCGTGTGAATGAGCCCTTATGCTGCATGATTAACGCTAGAAAGAAAAAAAAAAATCCCTGCCTTCCAAAAAAAAATCATACAATACATTATATGTACCCCAAAATGGCAGCAATGAAAACTACAGCTCGCCGCGCAAAAACAAGCCTCATCCGGCCGTGTCAGTGGGAAGATAAAATTATGGCTTTTGAAAAGGGGAGATGAAATAAGCCGTGTCACTAAGGGGTTAAAACCGTCTAACCCACAATAACTGCATTTTGCAGTCATTTGCCCCATCGGTCTCATAATCTGCCCATCGTGTAATCTTGTTTACACGTCACAATACTCCGTCCGCCAATCCCGGCCTCATCCATATCCAAGTCAATACTTCAAAATATCCGGCGTTGCATATTACAGCGGGTCACGTGACATCCCTGATTATTTTTGCGTAGCTTATTACATTAATAGTGCCTGGTAATTGCGCGGCGGTGACCTTGGGGGATACTGAGCGAGTGGGAAGGAGGTCAAGGAGGATTTGCTGCTGATGCACGTAGACATCGGTGAGACCCGCACTGAGGGAGACTCCGGGAGTTGGTATTCTAGACGGGGTGAGGATGAGGAGGGATAGGAGGCCTTCTGCTACTGGTGGTGGCCACAGAACCATGTGATGATGCTAGTGCTGGAGGAGCAGCAGCTCAGGAGCAGCCTCCTTTCTTCTGTTTCAGGCTGTCATGGCTACTGCCAGCAATCTGACTCCCACAAATTGCAGCTGGTGGCCTATTTCTGCAATTGAGAATGATGCGGGCAAAACAGATGAAGGGGAAGAAGATGCTGAAGCCTCAAAGCCCGACCTCAAAGCCAAGGACAAGCTGGTGTTATACCACTGGACACAATCCTTCAGCTCCCAGAAGGTGAGGAGAGGGCATGATGCATTGTAGGAACCTCCATTACTAGCAGCAGCCCTTGCAGGGCAGCTTGTAGTCCTGGCCATCATAGATGTGGGGAGAATAGGCTGCAGATACAGGTGCTGATATGTGCTGGGGAAGGAAGGTGTGTGATATACTGGGGCCTGTCACTGAGGGAGAGGATGAGAGCAATTACATCTTATAGTGCCAGGAAGGATTGTGTGCTATGTTCTATCTAACTATCCCACTATTATCCCTGTATCTACTGAATATCTATCATCTAACAATAATCTTTATATAGCGCCAACATATTCCACAGTGCTTATCTATCCTTCTGTCATTCTGTCTATTTATCATTCTATCCATACGTCTATCCTCTGTCTATCTATTGAATATTTATTATCCATCTATGTATGTATCTTTGTATCTAGATACTGACTATTGGCTATATATTATCTATTATCCATCTATCAATCAATGTATCTTTCTATTTAACTACTTCATATTTATCTATATATCTCTTTGTCTACTGTATATCTATCTGTCTATTATGTTATCCATACATGTATCCCCTATCTATCTATTATCCATCTATGTATATATTTTTGTATCTATCTATCTACCTATCTCTCATATCTGCCTATTTATCTATCTAATATATATCTATCTCCTATCTATCTATCTATCTATCTATCTACCTATCTCTCATATCCGTCAATTTATCTATCTAATATCTATCTATCTATCTCTCTCCTATCTATCTATCTATCTACCTATCTATCTATCTCATATCTATCTATCTATCTCATATCTATCTATCTATCTATCTATCTATCTCTCTCATATCTATCTCTCACATCTGTCTATTTATCTATCTAATATCTATCTACCTATCCCATATCTATCTATCTATCTATCTCATATCTATCTATCGATCTCTCATATCTGTCTATTTATCTATCTAATATCTATCTATCTATCTATCTATCTATCTATCTATCTATCTATCTATCGATCTATCCCATATCTATCTATCTATCTCTCTCATATCTCTCTATCCATCTATCTCATATCTATCTCTCATATCTGTCTATTTATCTATCTAATATCTATCTATCTATCCCATATCTATCTATCTATCTATCTCATATCTATCTATTTATCTATCTATCTATCTATCTATCTATCTATCGATCTCATATCTATCCCTCTCATATCTATTGATCTATCTCATATCTGTCGCTCTCATATCTATCCATTTATCTGTCACATCTCTCTATCTATCTCATATCTATCTATCTAATATCGTTTGATCTATCTATCATATCTCATATCTATCCCTCTCATATCTATCTATCTATCTTTCCATCTGATATTATCTATCTATCTATCTATCTATCTCTCTCTATCTCCATTCTTGATTTTTTTAAATGCCATATTGATAATTATAATGGACCACGCATTTCCCCCCTCGCAGACATTGTGGGGTCGGTGTTTTATTTATTTTGTATGTCTTTCTTTTTATTGTTTTGTTCTGTTTGTATTTCTTCCCTTTTATGATAATCCTTGTTTCTGCTCGTTATATCCTCACACTAGTTGCACATTTATACTTCCTATAAGGCCAGGCTCACACAAGCGTACGTGAGTTACATATTATGCGCGTGATGTACACGTGAATATAACGCAGTACATGGCGGCAATTCAGATACATTAATTTTCGCTATTACACGCACACTACAGTTTTTTGCACTGTGTATTATACACGAGCTAAAAAAGAACACAACATGCTCTATTTTACCGCGCATTACGAATGATAAAGGCCTATTGTTCTCTATCGGTGCGTACAAAACGCTGTACATGCTTAATTACGTATAAACGCCGCACATACACATAATCGCTAAGCAACAGAGCGGGAAATAAGAAAAAAAAATGAAAGCAGGAAGCCTCCGCCTGACAGCGTGCCAGAGATATGCTGGCATGTGCGGGCACAAATCACCATACGCGGCGATACACGGGTCCACACCGCGGTAAAACGCTGCGTTATATTCTCAGCGTTTTACCACACGCCTGTGTGAGTCCGGCCTAAGAGAACTACGGGATACATAAACCACAGGTGATGACAGGGAGCTCTCAGGGCTGGATGGACTCTGCGCCCTTGTTGACCTCATGCTTCGTATTGACTGAACATGTCACCGCAGACTGTATTATATTGTCCTCAGCATCTAGTATATAGAGTTGTCCCATCGGGTCTTGTCACCACAACATACAGAATATGTCACCGTGACGTCTGAAGGCCTACTGTTCACTGGTCGGAAACTCTCTTAAAGTGACAGTACTCTGAACATCTATTGTAACTCAAAATATACTCTTCATCACTCAGCGTCTCTCGCGGACATATAGATCTCTTCTCTTGGCGGCAGCAAGGCACATGACATGTCACATGACCATCTGGCTTCTCTTGACAGCAGCTTCCAGAGCCGCTAGTAAGGGGAAGCTTCTCTTGACAGCAGCTTCCAGAGCCACTAGTAAGGGGAAGCTTCTCTTGACAGCAGCTTCCAGAGCCACTACTAAGGGGAAGCAGGATAACTTTTACCCCCTTACAGCTATTTACATGGGCAATTTTCACACAGAAGTTCCGTCTAATTATAGGATGGACAAAACTCGCACATGAAAATAACCTGCTTATTTCAATGGTTTAGCATTAGAGATGAGTGAGTATACTCGCTAAGGCACATTACTCGAGCGAGTGGTGCCTTAGCTGAGTATCTCCCGGCTCGTCTCTAAAGATTCGGGGGCCGGCGGCGTCTAAGGAGAGGCGGGGGAGAGCGAGCAGGAATGGAGGGGAGATCTCTCTCTCCCTCTCCCCCCCCCCCCCCCCCCCCCCCGCTCCCCGCCGTAACTCACCTGTCACCCGCCCCGGCCCCCGAATCTTTAGAGACAAGTGGGGAAATACTCGGCTAAGGCACTACTCGCTCATCTCTATTTAGCATATAGGCCGAAATAGAAAAATCGCTTCATGTCCTATCTTTGGGTGATTCTTGGTCAAGAATTGCCTATTATTTTCTATGGGAACGTGAGAAAAAGCACATCGCCCTTGCATGTCATGTGATTTGCATGCATGTACGATTCATTTTTCAAGTATTTTAGAGGCTTCATAGGGGCGTATGTGTTTTTACACACACCTCAGTGCAACGTATTCTTGCTATGATCGAAGCTTTTTTGGGTGTATCGCTGTATTTTCTGCACTTTTTGCGCATGCATGTTCATTAGCACACAGCTAAACGGCTATTTAACTTAATGCGTTCCAAATGTGTTCTTTTATTTCACTGACTTTTGAATTGTCTTATGCATCGCCTTGCGTATTACACGCGCATTTCTACACCCCCCCTCCCCCCCCCCCCCCCATAGGCTTCCATGGGGACCTTTGTTGCAGAATTGCACACAGGAATAGATCAGACTCTACAATACACTGTTCATGCGCAGGCATACATCTGCAAAAATGAGACAGTACGCAGGGACACTGGCGTAACTATAGGGGATGCGGTTGCACCCGGGCCCAGGAGCCTTAGGGGGCCCATAAGGCCTCTCTTCTCCATATAGGGAGCCCAGTACTATGAATAAAGCATTATAGTTGGGGGCCCTGTTACAGATTTTGCACCGGGGCCCAGAAGCTTCAGGTTACGCCCCTGCACAGGGATAGGCAGTTCACGATTTTTCCGTAGCGTATTGCCATACGGCCGTGTGAGCCTGGCCTGAGGCGACATACATATAAGAAATGTTTTTTAGGGCTTGGAAGTTCAGTCCTATTTGACTTGCGATGCGAATGCATTCTTGTTCTCTTACGGTTTTTTTATGGTCCCCATGGTTACACGCGTTATAAGCAGACCACACCCCCAACATGCAAATGCAATGTATTTTTTATAACGCTCCCATTGACTTGAATGGGTGATTTTTGTACGAAAATCACACTGAAATAGGGCGCTCTGCCATCCTCTTTCACCCGGACTACTAGTCCCAGTAACACAAGCCCGTGTGCAGTCATAGTGACACGAAGGTCTTCTATTTACATCCGATTCTTTCAGTCCGAAAATCAGACGGGAAAATAATTTTTGTGAATATATGCTAATGAAGGTACTTTGGCCATCAGGAGGGTTATGGGGCATTATGGGCACTTTGTCTGCTACTGTTTTGGGCAAGCTGTAAGTGTTACCATTATTGACCCTACTGTGAGGACATCACCGTTATGGGGTGTTCCCTGCGGTTATGGGGTACTGTGGTCCTCAAGGTTATGGGGTACTGTGGTCTCTGTGGTTATGGAGTACCGTGGTCCTCGTAGTTATGGGGTACCGTGGTCCTCGTAGTTATGGGGTACTGTGGTCCTCATAGTTATGGGGTACTGTGGTCCTCGTGTTAGAGGGTATTAGTGGCCCCGTGGTTATGGGGTTCTGTGACCCCTGTGGTTATGGGGTATTGTGGTCTCTGTGGTTATAGAGTACCGTGGTCCTCGTAGTTATGGGGTACTGTCGTCCTCGTGTTATAGGGTATTAGTGGCCCTGTGGTTATGGGGTTCTGTGGCCCCTGTGGTTATGGGGTACTGTTGTCCTCGTGTTATAGGGTATTAGTGGCCCTGTGGTTATGGGGTTCTGTGGCCCCTGTGGTTATGGGGTACTGTGGTCCTCGTGGTTATGGAGTACTGTGGCCCTTGTAGTTATGGGGTACTGTGGTCCTCGTGTTATAGGGTATTTGTGGCCCCTGTGGTTATGGGGTACTGTGGTTATGGGGTATTGTGGTCCCTGTGGTCATGGGGTATTGTGGCCCCTGTGGTCATGGGGTATTGTGGCCCCTGTGGTCATGGGGTATTGTGGTCCCCGTGGTCATGGGGTATTGTGGTCCCCGTGGTCATGGGGTATTGTGGTCCCTGTGGTCATGGGGTATTGTGGTCCCCGTGGTCATGGGGTATTGTGGTCCCTGTGGTCATGGGGTATTGTGGTCCCTGTGGTCATGGGGTATTGTGGTCCCCGTGGTCATGGGGTATTGTGGTCCCCGTGGTCATGGGGTATTGTGGTCCCTGTGGTCATGGGGTATTGTGGTCCCCGTGGTCATGGGGTATTGTGGTCCCCGTGGTTATGGGGTACTGTGGGGGGCTACGTATGCAGACCTTATGTGTGCTCTCACGGTATCATCACGTCTGTTATATAACGCGCTTTAATAAATCTGGCAATGATTTCCATCCGTCTCCTGTTGCTAATTTAATTGGCAGATGAAAAGACCTCTTAATTACCGCCTTGTCAGGCCTCGCTTTGTGTATGCAGCTCTTGTGCATCATGCTGATTGATCCCCGTTGAATATTTCCTAAAAGCTGAGTGTTTTAGAAGCTTCCTTTTATTTTCTGGAAAGATCAATAAAGTGGCTTCATTTAGTGACATTAATAGCAGATACCTACGCCCCCCCCCCCGCCCCCCCCATCCCCGATCCCCGCGAGGGTTTCATCCGTCAGTGTGATTCCATTCTTCCAGGGGCGGACAATTACTGTAGAGGGCTCAATTGCAAAAGGTGTGTGTGTGGCCCCTTACGTACCACTCTGGGCGCAGGCTGTGTGTCCGCCTCTTATATGATGGCCACATGTCGCACACACGTAACTCACATGATGCCTACATGCTGTGTATGGTGCACTTACCTGCTGGACATATACCGCACATTTAGTGCAGCTTGACACGCATGCCTCAGCGCAGCGTATTTGCTCTATGAATGAGTCTTTTTTTCACGTGGATCGCCACATTTTCTGGTACTTCTTGCATCCATGGTGCATGTTCATTTGCGCGCAGCAGGCCAATACGCCCCGATTTAAATGGCTATTTAGCCTCAGTGCGCTCTTTTTCCAGCGGGATTGCCGATGTATTGTGCTCCCCCCATAAACGTCTTTGGGGACTCTTGGTAAACAAATGCCCACAAAAATAGAGCATGCTGCATGCAAAATAGGGCAATATTCGCGGACACAAATACGGAAATACGCCCATGTGAAGCCGTCCTTATGGCAGCGTGTGCATTCTCTCTTTTTGCACATATCTCTCACACAGCAAAAAATAGTCCATGGGCGTTGCACAACTGTATGCCTGAAGCACAATGCAATTCCGCTGGGATAGGAGCGCATCTGGGACTCCTTAGGCTAAATGGCGGGGGCATGCGCAGAAACGCATACGCACATATGAGCACAGCCCCAGACGGACATATGTGTGCGCGCAATACACAGAGAATAGAAGCCATTAATGGTTAATTCACATGAACAATATTTGTGCGCAAAAAGCACAGTACATACGGGCGCAAATACACCTTGGTCACGGCGCGGAAACACACATATTTGAACATATTCTTGTCTGAAGGAGCGCTGAAAGCTGAAACAGACGAATGTGGGTTTAAGCCCTAAGGCTAACCAATAGACCTCGTTAAGCACGATGACATGATACAGACTTGTGAGGGTCTCCTGCCTTCTAGGTAACACTCGGAGACTTGTGGGAGTCTCCAGCCTTCTAGGTAACACTCGGAGACTTGTGGGAGTCTCCAGCCTTCTAGGTAACACTCGGAGACTTGTGGGAGTCTCCAGCCTTCTAGGTAACACTCGGAGACTTGTGGGAGTCTCCAGCCTTCTAGGTAACACTCGGAGACTTGTGGGAGTCTCCAGCCTTCTAGGTAACACTCGGAGACTTGTGGGAGTCTCCTGCCTTCTAGGGAACACTCGGAGCCTTGTGGGAGTTTCCTGTCTTCTAGGTAACATTCGGAGACTTGTGGGAGTCTCATGCCTTTTAGGGAACACTCAGAGACGTGTAGGAGTTTCCTGTCTTCTAGGGAACACTCGGAGCCTTGTGGGGCTCTCCTGACTTCTAGCTAACGCTTGGAGACTTGTGGGAGTCTCCTGCCTTCTAGGTAACGCTCAAAGACTTGTGGGAGTCTCATGCCTTCTAGGGAACTCCCGGAGATCTGGGGGAGTCTCCTGCCTTCTAGATAACATTCGGAGACTTGTGGGAGTCTCTTGCTTTCTAGTTAACGCTCAAAGACTTGTGGGAGTCTCATGCCTTTTAGGGAACACTCAGAGACGTGGGGGAGTCTCCTGTCTTCTAGGGAACACTCGGAGCCTTGTGGGGCTCTCCTGACTTCTAGGTAACGCTTGGAGACTTGTGGGAGTTTCCTGTCTTCTAGGGAACACTCGGAGCCTTGTGGGGCTCTCCTGACTTCTAGGTAACATTCGGAGACTTGTGGAAGTCTCTTGCTTTCTAGGTAACGCTCAAAGACTTGTGGGAGTCTCATGCCTTTTAGGGAACACTCAGAGACTTGGGGGAGTCTCCTGCCTTCTAGGTAACACTCAGAGACGTGTGGGAGTTTCCTGTCTTCTAGGGAACACTCGGAGCCTTGTGGGGCTCTCCTGACTTCTAGGTAACGCTTGGAGACTTGTGGGGGTCTCCTGCCTTCTAGGTAACGCTCAAAGACTTGTGGGAGTCTCATGCCTTCTAGGGAACTCCCGGAGACCTGGGGGAGTCTCCTGCCTTCTAGATAACATTCGGAGACTTGTGGGAGTCTCTTGCTTTCTAGGTAACGCTCAAAGACTTGTGGGAGTCTCATGCCTTTTAGGGAACACTCAGAGCCGTGGGGGAATCTCCTGTCTTCGAGGGAACACTCAGAGACTTATGGGAGTCTCCTGCCTTTTAGGAAACATTTGGAGACTTGTGGGAGTCTCCTGTATTCTAGGTAACGCTCGGAGATTTGTGGGAGTCTCCTGCCTTCTAGGGAAAACTCCAAGACTTCTGGGAGTCTTCTGCCTTCTAGGTAACACTTGGACACTTGTGGGAGTCTCCTGCCTTCTAGTTTACACATGGATACTTGTGGGAGTCTCCTGTCTTCTAAATAACACTCGAAAACTTGTGAGAGTCTTCAGCCTCCTAGGGAACACTGAGAGACTTGTGGGAGTCTCCTGTATTCTAGGTAACGTTTGGAGACTTGTGGGAGTCTCCTGCCTCCTAGGTTACACGTGGATACTTGTGGGAGTCTCCTGTCTTCTAGGTAACGTTCAGAGACTTGTGGAAGTGGAGCAGATGGATTTACCTTCTAGAACCCAAGAAATTCAATGATTAATTACAATATAATGAATTCACAATAACTGGCACGCAAAGCTTATATAAGAACCGCAGAATACAGAGAGAGCGGGAGACTGTAGGAGAGACTCCTGCTCGTGGAAGGACTGTTCAGCTGGCTTTACTGAGCTGCAGCATAAAGGGAATATCCATCGCTCAACAACAATGGCGCTGAAACTGGTCATCCACCGTTATGGGCCATCCATGCTGAGGAACGGTGAGTTGTGCTTTCGGACACATTACTATAGAGGCGAGAGGCGAGAACATTATCCTCCCACTATATAAGGCACTTGTCAGGCCTCACATGGAATACTGTGTACAGTTCTGGACACCGGGGCTCAGGAAAGATGTTACAGTGCTGGAGGGGATTCAAAGAAGAGCGACTAAACTAATACATGGAATGACGGGACTGGAATACCCAGAGAGGCATCAAAACTGGGATTATTCACCCAGGAAAAAAGACTGTTAAGGGGCGATCAAATAACTATGTACAAATACATGAGGGGACGATACAAGGATCTCTCCCAGGATCTGTTTACACCCAGGACCGTGACGGTAACAAGAGGACATCCGCTACGTCTAGAAGACAGGCTGAACTGGATGGACATTATCTTCTTTCAGCCTAACATACTATGTTACTATGTAGTTGGAGCACCAGCATTGTATTCGGCTGTAATTTGCTTGACTGTGCAGCGCCTGATCATCAGATTGATTCCTGACATCCTCCTCTGACCCTTTTCAGCAATGAGTTATTTCCATCCACAGGATCCCCTTTCGCTGGATGTTTTTCTCGATCATGCCATTCTCTGTACACTTTTTGACACCAATGTGCGAGAAAACCACACAAGGTTGGCAGTGACATCCTGGCCCGGCTAGTCTAGCACCGATGACCCGGCCTCGCTGGAAGTCGCTCAGATCGCTGGATGTTCCCATCTAATGTGGATTCACACTGAAACTGATCCACGGAAAACTTGTCACAGGATTTTATGCTGCACTCCGGCGTCACGGGGAGATTTTCTATATGGGGAAGTGCCGATCGTGAGAGGGCTGGGGCTCTAATAAAGGGGCCATTCAGTGTAGAATCCTTCCCTCTCCCACTTTTCTTTGTTTTAGGGCGCCCACCCACTGACGTTTTTTTTCCCTGCGAAATTCGCAGCATTTTTTTCTCTGCAGGGGTCTATGGGACTTGTAATGTTAAAATCGCGATCGCGCAAAATCGCGGTTTCGCGGTAAATTGCGATTTTGCGCGATCGCGATTTTAACATTACAAGTCCCATAGACCCCTGCAGAGAAAAAAATGCTGCGAATTTCGCAGGGAAAAAAAATCGCCAGTGGGTGGGCGCCCTTAGGCTGGACTCACAAGTGCGTAAGTGTATTTGCATGTGTTTTAGCGAAATGGGTGTTGCGAATTTGTATGTTCAACTACGTTTCTTACTATACCTTTTGTGCGCGCATTAATGTTCTCAGCCATTGAAATGGCCAGTTAGTGTAAGATGTCTCGTTTTACTGCACAAATGCGTAGGAAAATAGAGCGCGCTGCGTAATTTTTTTGGCGAACGAAATGCACGCACAAAATATGCGCATCTGAACGAACCTACTGCGTGCTTATTGCATACTGCAAACGCGCAAAGTGCAAATTTTTAATGCGCAAATGTGCTCGCAAATACGTCCCTGTGAATAGGGGGCGATGAATTGTTAGATTCCTGCATTCAGCGGAAATCGGAAGGCCTGTCAGTTCAGTATAGATGCGCGCGCCAACTAAACCACCAGCGAGAATTCATTCGCTTCTTGTTTGTCGCTAAATATGTGAATGCAAAAAACTGAACGCCATATTGTTCCGTGTAAACAGGCCGCGGTTCACCTGTGGAAGATGGCCTGATCATTGTAACTGGAGGCGGGCTGCAAAGAGCTGCAGTTCCTTCACTGTGGGGATCAGTAAGGGGCGTCAAGCTGTGGACCCCCATAGTCCTATGTTTATACGTTACATGATACGAGCGAATCTTCACTTTACAGAGGTTCTCTCCTGAAGAGTTAGGGTGGACTCACACGGTGGTATGCGCCAAAACACTCGGGTAAGCTCAGCACATTTGCACTGTGAACGACACGCTTTTGCGCGTATTTTTGCACATACTCGTACTACTGTACTTTTTATGCTATTAAGCCTAATTACTTCCAGATGTGTTCTTTTTCCTGCGGAATTGTGCAACATATTGCGCAATCATGCGGGTATTGAGTGCGCATTTGTGCACCTCCCATACACTCCTATCGGGCCTTCATTGCACAAATGCGCACAAAAATAGAGAATGCTGTGTTTTTTTTCACGCGTGTGGAATACATGCGCAAAAGCAAGTAAAAAAAAGAGTCATACCAATGAAATCAATGGGTTTTATTATCTGCGTATTTCACATGCATATTCTGCATGTACACATGCCCGCACAAGCTCGGCCTTAGACCTCTTTCACATGACCGTATGCGTTTTTACGCTCGGTTGATCGCAGCTAGAAATCTTATAAAAAGAAATATAGCCTCAGTAAAGTCCCGATCTTAATAAGCGTTTTCTCGTTCACTCATAAGAGTCTCTGCGGCGTATCGACAAAAAAAATACGCTGCAGCGCGGACATCCTCAGAATGTCTTCTAGTGCTTAAATAGAGCCAGCTGTGGGAGCTGCCAGTGTATCTCGTGAAAAGATAGGGCAAGACCTATCTTCTCACGCGCCACTTAAAATCGGTCTCCGTTTTTGATCACCCATGTCTTATTTTTACCGGCGCAATTTTTTTTTTTACGTGCTCATCTGAATGAATCCGTTACTTTAGATGGACGTGATTTTTGACGTGGCTAAGTTAGCTACGTCTATATGGTTATGTGAAGAAGGCCTCAGAGTGATGTTTGACAGGACAACTATCATCCGAATAGTTGTTCAACAGAGCGAATGTAAGCGACCGCTGTTCTGTGTGACCACGGCCGCCAACCGGGTGAGAAGTCGTTCATTAGTCGCTTTGTTTCAACTCACTTAAAAATTGTCGCTGGTTGATTAATTATTATAAGCAGGTAATCGTTGTCTTTCAATGACTAGTCAGTGATTTTGCAGGGAGGTGTGCGCTTGTTCGGGGTGCCCCTCCCACCAAGCGTTCATTGGCTGTTTTTTGAACATTCCATCCTCCCACTTAATGCTCATTGGTTTGTGAAAACATATAAATACGTGCGAGTGATCCTCAACTGAACACTCGCTGCCTCCATCTCCGGCTGGTTGGACCTTCTACGGAACAATCAATGACTGCGCATTGGGGAGTGGGTGAAATTTCAAGTACACACCCACCAAAGAACCTCCTACCCCTCAGGGACCTTTCACACGGTACAGAATTAGTGCGGCCATTTCTGCGCCACCATGTTATCCCGATGGAGCTTCAATTCCGCATCTGTTAAAATCTGCACTCAAAAGCGCAAAATTAAATTCCACAGCGGAAAAGCTTTGAGAATGAAGAACATTTTGTGTGATTGTTGCTGCGGGCCGACAGGGGGTGTGATCCCGCAATTAAAGTGTGTGGAAAAATATATTGGAAATTCCTTAGGGCTCCATCACACGGGCGTAAAGGCAATTGCGCACGCCTCAGTGCAGCATATTAGCACTATGAACAAAGTGTTTTGCACATGTTGGCGCACTGGACCGCACTCCTTCGCCCGTGAGGGCATGTTCATTTGCGTGCGATACACAAACACACTCCGATTTAAATGGCTGTTCTTTTTCCAGCGGAATTGCGCTATTCTCTGCGTATTGCACACGTGAATTTTGCAAACAGACGCAAATTTGCCCGTTTGAAGGAGCCCTTAAGGTATGTTGGCATATTTTGCGCTGCAGATTTTGGTGTGACTTTGCATCAAAAGTCCTACCATTTGGTGCAAATTTGGACTCGGATCCACAGCATGTTTCGCCCTTTCAATAGAAGCGGGGAAGTCTGCCGCACCAGTGGTGCGAATTTTGCCGCAGTTTTCGGTGCATATTTTGCTACATATGAGCATGCCCTTAATGATACGTGTTTTACTGCCAAAATAGGCAACTTTCACATAGCAAGGGAAGGAGCAGACACAGGGCAAAGTGATGGGGCCGGGTTATGGTTAGAGATGGCAGTGACACTCCCCGTCCAAATAAGGAAGATGGAACAATACCTCTGCAGCGCCACCTATTATATGGCAGCATTCCTTCAATCTTACCCCTTCTGACCCACATCACAGGCCTCTCACTAGCCAAGCCAGGATCCTAATGAGGGGCAAAAACCCCGAAACAGCTGTCTGTGTATGGATTCTGGATTAGCTTTCAATTCTCAATCATTGCTCTACAGACCTGTATAAAGGGTCAAGTATTGATTTGAAGGACTGCTGCCATCCAATAGGTGGCGCTGCAGAGGTATTGTTCCATCTCCCTTATTTACATATTACCCACAGGAGCATGGATAGCCTTATAAGTCTCCTCACTCACCTTCTTAAGGAGAGATGTTATCCCTTCCGACTCCCCATCCAGAAATTCTGCTCATCCATTCCGTCATATGATAAACGTAATAAAAAGGCCCTGGGCCGCGGGGCGGCTGGTGTGGCCAGCAATGAGCGGCATCATACTTTAATCCATTTCATTGAGCCCAGGGGAAGAGTAACAAAGCACATACGGTGGCTGTGACGAGGATGACATCTGTGGGCCTACTTTATATTACTATGAGCGGTTTTGTACTTTATATAATGTTGTTGTAGTGAGTATTACCAGACCCGGAAAATCACACAAGCAGATGAGCCTCACGTATGACCGCCAAGCTGCCTGATGTAATAAACCGTAAATCCAATAAAGGGCGCGCTTAAGAGCATTAGACCAAATGGGATAAAATCAGAACAGGAAACATATATCGGCCACTTCAGAATGCACAAACCCTTTAACAAGCTGTTTAACATTGAGGGCTTATACCTAGAATGCCATCCACGAATGATCAGGGCGGGTCCAACTGCTGGGACCTGCATCCCCAACCAGAAAAGGGGTGTTGAGCGGTCATGCCATCACTGTGCTACGTAAATCCGGGTGTGGTGTCTGAGATTGCAACTGCAAAAGGGACACGAATATTGCTCCAATAAAGCGATGCGCTTCATTAACAGTTTATGGTCCACGTATTGTATAGAGTTAGGGTCATGGTTACTTTGGGTTAGGGTAAGTGGGGTTAGCAGGATTAAAGTGACACTCTAGTCCTGGGATAAAACACTGTCCAGAGACCAGAAGGGGGAGTTATATTACCTGCCGTCTCAATCATTTGACTAGGTAATCTACACAGTGCATTGATAGTGTGTTAGATCACCAATGCACTACACCTGTCCTCTGATTAACCAATGGTACTCATGTGATCAGCAATGGCCAATCAGAAAGCGGGTAGTTAAACGATTACAGTGGTTATCTTAGATGACTGAAAAAGTGGGCCTGGAGTCGGTGGATCGGATGGACAACAGCACAGGAGACCAATTTCATGATGCAGGACAAAACTTTGCCCCAGGATAAGGTTGGGGTGTTATATAGATTTAAGATTAATGGCTATGGCCACCTTTGGGGATGGAGGGGGGCAAATGTTTTTCACATGAATGCATGAACTGTATTTTGGGCTGACGGTCATTTTTGCAATAGGTTTAATAAAAGATTTTCCACCGTTTGTCTTCTGCAGCTTCTACATATCACTGTATATATAAACTGCAGTCTGAGTCTCAATAGGAGATCTGTCAGTGAAGCTGGACTGACGTCCTTTTTATCAGCTAGTTTATACTGTATACATTTTGGTATGGTTATAAATTAGCTGATAAGAACGTGCAGGGGAGGAGAAAGCAAAGGGAAGCTAAGCCGTCAGTCCAGCCTCACTGATGGATCTCCTATTAAGACTTGGACTGCACTGTCTATAGACAGCGATATGTAAAAGCTGCAGAAGGCACAAGGGGCATTTTTAATTAAACCCGATTGCAAAAATTATTGTCTGCCCAAAATACACGCATTTAAGTGAAGAAATTGCCAAAGGTGTACTCCATGGCCTCTAAGCTTACTTTGAGTTAACAGGATTAGGGATAGTGGAGTTAGGCCGGCTTCGCACGGACATATTTACCACCGCAATACACAGTGAATAGGACCCATTGATGTCAATGGGTTCGCTCACATTTCCATATTTTGGCACAAATGAAGATAGAATACGTTCTAACTTTCTGTGTATTTGCGCACCAGGTGCCCCATAGAAGTCAATGGAGGATGCACAAAGGCACGCGCAATGCAAAGAAGATGGACAGAAGTAAAGGGTGTCTGTCAGCTCCTATGGGTCCCATAAACTGAACTGATTGGCTGACACACCGGGGCTTATTTATGTAGCCTTGTTTGACGGATTTGTGGCGCAATTTGCACTTGAAAAACGGAATACGGTTTCTGCAAAAGAGTTACAACTGATTTGTGCCAAAAAGAGTGAAAAATTATGAATGGCTGTGACTTTTTCTCTTATGAATGTGGACGTGGCCTCTGCGTGTCGCTGTGCTTTTAGCGCATCTCTCGTCATTTTGGCGCTCATATATGGCTCTAGTTTTTATAAACTTCAAATATTTTTTATTAATTTAGTGGGATGACAAAGTGAGACAAATTGCTATTTTGGCGCATTTGCGTGAATTTTGGGGCATCTAGTATAAATGGTTGGACATCTCAGCTTCTTATACCTCCTCTATGAGCTGTTTCCTAGCCTGCGGACGTCTCTTTCATAAATGTAGTCAAAATTTGGCGCATTTTGAAATTTTTGTCGCATCCATTGGTTTTTCCGGAGCTTCGGAATTTTCACCACATTTACAAACGCCGTGCAGCTGTTTCATAAATAGGGCATAGATCACACTTGTTGGAAATTAATAGAAAGCTGGCGCAAGTCTGCAGCCGTCTACTTCCTGTCCTTAATCCGCTGTACTTAGCGCACGCATAAAGTGAGTTTTGGACTAGTTTTGGGCTCGCGCCATGAAGTCCGCAGGATGCATCTCCGAGCGCAGTAGGTCAGCTCCTGTGAGCCCATACATTTAGTTTATGGGGCTCCTGGGTGCTGACAGAGTCCCTAAAAGCTCCGGGTTAGTTTTGGCGCAGTATAATATAATAGTCCAACGGGGAGGAAACGTTATTAACGAATGAAAACCTATAAAACCCAAACTAATTAAAAATGTAACAAGACAACAGAGATGGAAAATGTTATTAACTTTAGGAAATCTGCTGAAAAACCACAGCGGCAAAAACCTCCTGACCCGGAGCATGGCGGGTGCGCGGCAGACATATGCGCCCCGTAATCCAGAACTACACAAATTGTATATCAAAACATCCGAAATGAGGGACCCATTCCCATACTTTGTTGTAGCGTAAATATACTAATTTTAAAAATAATAATTTTTTTTAGCTTTCTACCCCTAATAACGGAAAAAAGATAAGTGAAAAAAGATATTAAAAAATCGCCCATTACGTCACGGAGAAAACACGCAGCAAAAATAATTTTGGTAGCTGAAGTAAAAAAAAAAATAGGGCAGTAAAACCGCTAAATGGGTAAAATTCGTAAGGCTGCCTGTCCACGGGCGATTGTCCATTGCGTTACCCACGGAAATAATCTGGCCGCGGGTAACGCAGTCAACGCTTTCCATATGTCCACGAGTGGAGAATCATAGCGATTCTCAGCTTGCAGGATCTAAATCGCAATTTGCCACGATTCTCCACGGTGAGCCTATCTGTCAGATAGGCTCACCGCACAGAACTGACAGCTCGCCCCCCTGCTCCCCCGCGGTGGAATATCGCTGCTGAGATTCCACAACGACCGTGGACAGGGGGTGTTAAAAGCCTCTGGTCCTGAAGGGGTTAAGCTTCTGGTTAGTTTTGACACAGGGTAATGCAAACGTGAAGATGGAACACTGCCTCTACAGCGCCACCTATTGGAACGCAGCACTCCCGCAAATCAATGTCAGACCTTTTAGCAAACCGCAACACACGGGTGATGTATGTCATGTCACATCATGGTTATCTTTAACTTCAGCAGAAGATTCTGGTTTGGGCTTATATTCCCAGACATTATTAGAAGGCTTGTAAAAGGTCTGACACCTCCAATAGGTGGCGCTGTAGAGGCCTTGTTCCATCTTTCATTTGCATAAATTACCCAGAGGAGCATGCATGGCCTTATAAGTCTCCCCACATGTCCTAGGTGCTCTCCCTAAGGAGGAATGACATCCTTCCAAGCACAGTGTAATATAAGAGGACACTTTAATAGCAAATGAAAACCTATAAAATCCAACATAATTAAAAATGTAACAGAAAATGTTATTAGCTTTAACGTATGTCCACATAAGGTGGGTCCGCAGTGTAAAATCTGCTGAAAAACCTCACCACACGGTGCATATTTTCGTTGTAGTTTTCATTGCTGCGGATATTTTGACATGTTGCAGATTTATAGGGATCGTTTGAGATAAAAAAAAAGTTTTTTTCCAACGGCGTCCCCCATTATGCAAACATAATAAAGAGCTCATACTCTCATCATCTGTCGCCGGCTCCGGGTCCTCCTGACGTCATCTTTCCAGATTACAGTCAAACTGAGCCGTCTCCAAACAGCCAATGACAGAGCTCAGGGATTGATGCTGAGCTCTGTCATTGGCTGAGCTCTGTCATTGACTGCAGCCTGTAAACAAACAGCACAGTGTAGACCCGGAGCCACCAGCGGGGGACGAGCAGAGAGTGGGGAGAAGTGACTATGAGCTCTTTAGTAGATTTATGAGGGGCTGCTAAGTCTTTGGTTTTACCCAGAAAGAAACAGGATAGGAAGATGAAACTTTACATTTCTTCCACATCCTCTCCACTGATGCCAACACACTTCTTACATCGGTATTCCAAGTTCTGTAAGCCTTGCAAAAAGAAGGATTTGGTTGTCTCAAACCCATCATCCGTAGCAGCCATGGCATCAGAAATGGTGTGAAATTTGGTCCCTTGAGGTGTTTCTTCAGGTTTGGAAACAGATGATAGTCAGAGGGAGCTAGATCTTGTGAATACGGTGGGTGGTCAACCAGCTGGAAGCCTAGCTTCACCACATTTGCCGTGGTCACTTGTGCAGTGTCAGCGGAGGCGTTGTCTTGCAGGAACAAGATTCCTTTGGACAGCTTGCCGCACCTTTTGGCCTTCAGAGCTGCCTTCAATTGGTCCAAAAGTTCAATGTAATACCTTGCATTGATGGTGGAACCATTTAGAAGGTCGTCCACTAGCAGCACACCCTCCTTATCCCAGAACACAGACACCATCACCTTAGTGGCTGAACTTCTTTGGGCGAGGAGAACCACTGTGCCTCCACTCTTCTGACTGCTCCTTGGTTTCAGGGCCATACAAATAAATCCAGGTCTCATCCATAGTGACCAGTCGATCCAGGAAGTTCTTATCAGTCCGGAAACGCTGACAAATGGACCGGGAAGTTTTCACTCGCATGCTTTTCTGATCTGTTGTCAAACATTTGGGGACCCACTGTGCAGATAGCTTCATCATGTCCAAATGTTCATGGATAATGACACAAACACGTTCACCAGAAACCCCCATGATGTCGGCTATTCCTTTAACTGAAGTTGGCCGATTCTCCAGTATGAGGTTGTGCGCAGCATCGACGATCTCCGGAGCAACAACCTCTCTCAGTCGTCCAGGACGTTCCTCATCGTTGATGCTGAAGTGGCCCATTTTAAATTTGGCAACCCAGTTCTTAACTGTAGAATATGAAGGGCATTGATCCCCCAATGTCTGTGACATATCACCATGAATATCCTTCACGGACTTTCCTTGCAGAAACAAGACTTTTATCACTCCTCTGCTCTCATTTGCTGTGAATATCGACGTAGACTCTGGCATTTTGTTTTCCCGCGTGCCGAGATCACTGTTGCCATAAGCTACAAACACACCATTTTGAAAACATATATTAGACAGATAAGGCTTTCATGTGATGTAACATCCGTTACCATAGAAACAAAAAAAGAACACAAAGCCAAAGACTTATCAGCAGCCCCTCTTATACACTGGGGGCCCCTTTGGGAAAAAAAACTTTTTTTTTTATCTTGGACAACCCCTTTAAAATCCTCACTGCAAGTCAATAGTGCTGCAGATTTTGTGGGGATTTTTTGTATGTAAGGCCGCCTGCAGACGGGCGGGTTGGATCCGTCGGCGAGAATTCTCGCCGCGGGACCCGACCCCAGCGCCTGCAGGGAGGAGCGCGTACTCACCCGCGCCTGGCGGCCCCGGCTCTGTCATGTGCCGGCTGCCGGGCAGCTGGCGCATGCGCAGACCGGAGTCGGCGGCCGGGTGAGTGACGTTTCTGTGCGAGGCTCTGCGAGCCCCACACAGAAATAGGACATGCCGCGGCCGTCTGCATAGGAGTGCGTATTGTAATGCACTCCTATGTAGGCTTTCAGTGGCGGAAATCTCGCGGATAATCCCGCCGCGGGATTTCCGCCCGTGTGCAGGCGGCTTTAATGTAATGCGCTTCAATCTCCTGCACTTTAGATGCAGCACATTCTCCAAAATTCAGGAAAACCTGCAGCATTTGTGCCTTGTGTACCCTCAGTCTTGTCTTCATTGCAGCAGTCTAAATTGCGCGGTACATCCTTCTTAGCACAAGAACATTTCTTAGTTTGCAGCTTTGTCTTACACATGCACTCGCCAGATCTAGTCTCGGTTCCCGTAATTGGTTGTGTTGCTACTGGCCTAGCAGTGGGCAGATGCTCACGACTAAAGGGAATAGATGTTTGGTGTAGAATAATGTATGGCTGTGTAGATTCGTTTGTCCATTGCCTTCATATTTTAGACATTCTATACTACACCCTTAAGTGATCATTTTTTTCTCGAGATCAGAGGGGGTTCGTATTGTCTGCCGTTGTCTCTATGATCGGCCCTGTACTCAGTTATCCAATATGGCCGCTGTAATTAATGATGAATGAACCTTTGAAGATTTTGGTTCTTCCAGTTCACCAAATTTTAGCAAAAAGTCCCGTTCCCTCCAATATTACTTCTAACTGAACCGGAACTTCACCAATCCCCCTAACTGGAGTATAACACTATATAAGAGACATAAGAACCCTGTATAAAACTCTTAGGTCACCTAGGAGCTGTTTTTAAGGCAATGGGGGGAAAAGAAAGAAGGAAAATTTGATTTCCCCTACTGTATCCTTTTTTTTGTTCTTCTTTTTCCTTCTTGTTCTCTTTACTTCTTCTACTTCTTTGTCCTTCTTCTTTCCCCCTCGTCCTTTTTCCTTCTGCTCACTTTTCCTTTCTTCTTGTTTTTCCTTCTTCTTCTTCTTCTTCCTTCTCATTCTTTTCCTTCTTCTCCATTATCTTTCTTTCCCTTCTTGTTCCTTTTTTTCTTTTGGTGGTTTTGGCCAAGGTGAACCGCTCAAGGTTCAGGTTCTCACCAAACTGAATTTGAAGCAAGGTTCAACCCCCCAAAAAATTCAACTGTTTTGGTTCACTCAACACTAACCACAATCTTCTAACTGCCATAAGCACATGTAAGAAGGGAGCCAAGGTTTGAGATTGTGCTGTAAATAGCTCTGCTTTGGTTCCTATAGTTTTTTAATGTGGATGGTGTACGGGCAACCTCTACTGACTGTCATACATTACTGCAGTCTGTATATATATCTCTATGGAATGTTGTATGTAACTTCCCATTGACTGTAGAGGTCAGGTGGGAGATCTGGAGGACTTGAGATCATAGAGAGCTGCAAGCTGGAGAGCAATTCTGAGCCTTAAGATAGACTGCATTTCTGGGAGCAAGAGCTGCCAAATGATTGTGGAGCCATGTGAAACGTGTCCTGGAGAATCCGTGCCTGTCAGTTGCACAAAAAAGGAGGCAGCCGGCGTTTGAGAAGCGCACTTCCATGGTGCACCAGAACAGGCATTGCTGAGAGAACAGCTAACTGTGTAACTGAAATTAACACCCGGGAACTGTTAACACCACAGATCCTGGAACGCAAATGGTTAATTGGAAAGAAAAAAATAAAATAAACAGGAATTTTCCCTAAGGGACTCTACCATGTGAACGTCCCTGCCTAAATAGTGAATGGACCGTCTCGATAAAGACTCACTCATGCTGGGACCTCAGGTACTCTCTGAAAATAAAGATAAAACAACCCAAAAGATCTCACACCACAAACAGCAAAAAAAATCCACAGAACTTATCTGTACGGTGCAGGCAGAACTCTGACTCTAAACTCCGAAGGAACAACTGCACCCAGCACTGACCTCTCATGCTTCCAAGAAAAGACTGAGTGAAACAATCAAACAGCACCGAGTCCAAGGTGAAGAGAAAATAAAAGCCCTCCCCAATCACCCGCCGGCGTGTTCCAACAGCAATACACCCAGAATGACACCCGTCAGAGAACAGAATGCAAAGAAGAACCCAAACACCAACAAAGAGACTTACACAGACACAACAGAACAAAGCTGCAGGGCCTACAGCTAGAGAGACTGCTACAAAAGGATTCACATAGTCCACCAGCTCTGCGAATTGGGCTACCCCAACAGACATCACTTACATTATAGTACTGAACATGCTGGAGATCTGTAAGTGAGGTCGGCCCTTAGGAAAAGGCCTGAGTGTGCACAAGGGTAGTCCCTGCAAAGTAGTGAAAATACTGGAGCTGGAGCCAACACCAGGGGAACGTATTCATCCACCAGTTGCTGCAAGTAATTGGACAACACTTGTGTTACTTTCAGACTGTCTGTGGGCAATCGCCATTGCTGGGTTGAAACGTTGGCTGGCACTACCACGTGTTCTACAGTGAAGTGTGTTACTGATTTTTGTAAGCCCAGTGTCCGCATCTCACCCCGATTCCTGTGTCGCCTGCCCCTACCGCAACACACACTATACACTGCTCTCTGATTAGCCAGCGTTGATCACATGAGCAGTGCTGGCCAGTCAGAGAGCAGGTAACGTGCATTGTTCAACACTACCAATGCTCAGTGTGGATTAGGTAGGCAGAGGATTGTGGTGGCCATCTTGGATGACTGAAAACAGGGCTCAGAACCACAAGAGCAGAGGGACGATGATACAGAATGCCAACCGCACTAATATAACTTTCCCTTCGGTCCCTGGAGAGAATTTTGCCTTGGGACCAGAGGGTCACTTAAATTTCACATATTGCCTTTAATAAAGGTACCTGCTATTAGAATATTTTTTAGGTTACCCTGGAGAGTTCCTTTAAATAACCCTTTACTTCCCCTATAATACTGCATTGGTTACACGATGGAGGTGATTTCAGGGGTCCTTTATCTGCTTTATACCACAGAATGTAAGCGGAAGGGGATTTAATTTCAGCTTGCAAGAGTCGTGTCAAATGTCACACTCAGCTCTGCTGCATCTGTTCAGCAAGTATTCCTGATTCAGCTGTTGCCCTGCATTAAAGCATATGGAACACTTTCCTAATGTGCCCAGTCATGGCTATTTCTAAAGCCACAGCAAGTACTAAGAGTCATAATACATTACCAGTGAAGGACGGGAATGATCCACCTAACAAACCTGCTTGTAGATGTCACCTCATCACCTTGATACGAGCCTGCAAGCAGAGACTGCAGCTATACACTCACTTGTCTCCTAAGGAAAGTGGATATACTCATCTGTATATATGTACCCATATTCATTAAATGTTTATAAGGGGCAGTATTATAGTAGTTATATTCTTGTACATAGGGGGCAGTATTATAGTAGTTATATTCTTGTACACAGGAGGCAGTATTATAGTAGTTATATTCCTGTACATAGGGGCAGTATTATAGTAGTTATATTCTTGTACATAGGGAGCAGTATTATAGTAGTTATATTCTTGTACATAGAGGCAGTATTATAGTAGTTATATTCTTGTACATAGGGGGCAGTATTATAGTAGTTATATTCTTGTACATAGGGGCAGTATTATAGTAGTTATATTCTTGTGCATTGGAGGTAGTATTATAGTAGTTATATTCTTGTACATAGGGGGCAGTATTATAGTAATTATATTCCTGTACATAGAGGCAGTATTATAGTAGTTATATTCTTGTACATAGGAGGCAGTATTATAGTAGTTATATTCTTGTACATAGGGGGCAGTATTATAGCAGTTATATTCTTGTACATAGGGGGAGGTATTATAGTAGTTATATTCTTGTACATAGAAGGCAGTATTATAGTAGTTATATTCCTGTACATAGGGGACAGTATTATAGTAGTTATATTCTTGTACATAGCGGGCAGTATTATAGTAGTTATATTCTTGTACATAGGGGGCAGTATTATAGTAGTTATATTCTTGTACATAGGGGGCAGTATTATAGCAGTTATATCCTTGTACATGGGAGGCAGTATTATAGTAATTATATTTTTGCACATAGGAGCAGTATTATAGTAGTTATATTCTTGTACATAGAAGGCAGTATTATAGTAGTTATATTCCTGTACATAGGGGACAGTATTATAGTAGTTATATTCTTGTACATAGCGGGCAGTATTATAGTAGTTATATTCTTGTACATAGAGGGCAGTATTATAGTAGTTATATTCTTGTACATAGGGAGCAGTATTATAGTAGTTATATTCTTGTACACAGGAGGCAGTATTATAGTAGTTATATTCTTGTACATAGAAGGCAGTATTATAGTAGTTATATTCTTGTACATAGGGGGCAGTATTATAGTAGTTATATTCTTGTACATAGGGAGCAGTATTATAGTAGTTATATTCCTGTACATAGGGGACAGTATTATAGCAGTTATATCCTTGTACATGGGAGGCAGTATTATAGTAATTATATTTTTGCACATAGGAGCAGTATTATAGTAGTTATATTCTTGTACATAGAAGGCAGTATTATAGTAGTTATATTCCTGTACATAGGGGACAGTATTATAGTAGTTATATTCTTGTACATAGCGGGCAGTATTATAGTAGTTATATTCTTGTACATAGGGGGCAGTATTATAGTAGTTATATTCTTGTACATAGGGAGCAGTATTATAGTAGTTATATTCTTGTACACAGGAGGCAGTATTATAGTAGTTATATTCTTGTACATAGAAGGCAGTATTATAGTAGTTATATTCTTGTACATAGGGGGCAGTATTATAGTAGTTATATTCTTGTACATAGGGAGCAGTATTATAGTAGTTATATTCCTGTACATAGGGGACAGTATTATAGTAGTTATATTCTTGTACATAGCGGGCAGTATTATAGTAGTTATATTCTTGTACATAGGGGGCAGTATTATAGTAGTTATATTCTTGTACATAGGGAGCAGTATTATAGTAGTTATATTCTTGTACATAGGAGCAGTAGTATAGTAGTTATAATCTTGTACATAGGGGGAGTATTATAGTAGTTATATTCTTGTACATAGGAGGCAGTATTATAGTAGTTATATTCTTGTACATAGGGGGCAGTATTATAGTAGTTATATTCTTGTACATAGAGGCAGTATTATAGTAGTTATATTCCTGTACATAGAGGCAGTATTATAGTAGTTATATTCTTGTACATAGGAGGCAGTATTATAGTAGTTATATTCTTGTACATAGGGGACAGTATTATAGTAGTTATATTCTTGTACATAGGGAGCAGTATTATAGTAGTTATATTCTTGTACATAGAGGCAGTATTATAGTAGTTATATTCTTGTACATAGGGGGCAGTATTATAGTAGTTATATTCTTGTACATAGGAGGCAGTATTATAGTAATTATATTCTTGTACATAGGAGGCAGTATTATAGTAGTTATATTCTTGTACATAGGGGGCAGTATTATGGTAGTTATATTCTTGTACATAGGGGGCAGTATTATAGTAGTTATATTCTTGTACACGGGGGTCAGTATTATAGTAGTTATATTCTTGTACATAGGGGGCAGTATTATAGTAGTTATATTCTTGTACATAGCGGGCAGTATTATAGTAGTTATATTCTTGTACATAGCGGGCAGTATTATAGTAGTTATATTCTTGTACATAGGGGCAGTATTATAGTAGTTATATTCTTGTACATAGGGGGCAGTATTATAGTAGTTATATTCTTGTACATAGGGGGCAGTATTATAGTAGTTATATTCTTGTACACGGGGGTCAGTATTATAGTAGTTATATTCTTGTACATAGGGGGCAGTATTATAGTAGTTATATTCTTGTACATAGGGGGCAGTATTATAGTAGTTATATTCTTGTATATAGGAGGCAGTATTATAGTAGTTATATTCTTGTACATAGGAGGCAGTATTATAGTAGTTACACTCTTGTACATAGGGGCAGTATTATAGTAGTTACATTCTTGTACATAGGAGGCAGTATTATAGTAGTTATAGTCTTGTACATAGGATGCAGTATTATAGTAGTTATATTCTTGTACATAGGGTGCAGAATTATAGTAGTTATATTCTTGTACATAGGGGGCAGTATTATAGTAGTTATATTCTTGTACATAGGAGGCAGTATTATAGTAGTTATATTCTTGTACATAGGCGACAGTATTATAGTAGTTATATTCTTGTACATAGGGTGCAGAATTATAGTAGGTATATTCTTGTACATAGGGGACAGTATTATAGTAGTTATATTCTTGTACATAGGGGGCAGTATTATAGTAGTTATATTCTTGTACATAGGGGAGTATTATAGTAGTTATATTCTTGTACATAGGGGGCAGTATTATAGTAGTTATATTCTTGTACATAGGGGGCAGTATTATAGTAGTTATATTCTTGTACATAGGGGGCAGTATTATAGTAGTTATATTCTTGTACATAGGAGGCAGTATTATAGTAGTTATATTCTTGTACACGGGGCAGTATTATAGTAGTTATATTCTTGTACATAGGGGGCAGTATTATAGTAGTTATATTCTTGTACACAGGAGGCAGTATTATAGCAGTTATATTCTTGTACATAGGAGGCAGTATTATAGTAGTTATATTCTTGTACATAGGAGGCAGTATTATAGTAGTTATATTCTTGTACATAGGAGGCAGTATTATAGTAGTTATATTCTTGTACATAGGAGGCAGTATTATAGTAGTTATATTCTTGTACATAGGGGGCAGTATTATAGTAGTTATATTCTTGTACATAGGAGGCAGTATTATTGTAGTTATATTCTTGTACATAGGAGGCAGTATTATAGTAGTTATATACTTGTACATAGAGGCAGTATTATAGTAGTTATATTCTTGTACATAGGTGCAGAATTATAGTAGTTATATTCTTGTACATAGGGGGCAGTATTATAGTAGTTATAAGCATATGTCATTGTTATACTAGTCATAGCAATGTATTATAACTCTTACTGTTGTTGGTGGGTAAAAAATAAAAATACTCCATGTTGACCACTTCTTTGAGTTGGAGGAGTTATTACACTCATTAACTCCTTCCACTTTGGAAACTCATTCAAAGTGCTGGGGTAACAATAATCATAAATGTAAATGAGCACGGCTCCCAGGGAATCTCTCTTTGATGATCTCCAACTTCCTATTTCATCCTCTGTCCCCAGAGACCCCTCACCAGACATAATACAGACTATGAGCTATGCCCGGAGTGTTTCTTTAATATATGAATGTTCACTGTATCATTGTTATTAATATCAGTTGTGACTGAAATCGCTCTTTAATGTCACAAAAGGAAAATAGTGACATAGACTTTGAAATGTCATGCCGAAAAACAGATTTATTTTATGTAGCTCTGAATTGCCAGGTGCATTACTATAAATTAGCGCCTGTCACTGTACGATGATGCGCTCTGCTTTCCGATAATGATATGTAGATTATGCCAATGAGTAAAGAAATAGTAGAACGAAACAGATGGGCTCGATCCAAATATGTAGGAATATATCTAGTCAGGCAACATGCTCTTGGATCTCTAACAATTAAAGGGGTTGTCTGGTAATGAAAACTCAATGTTAGTGTGAGCTCACAAAAGAATACGAACATCCAGCAATCTGAGGGACTTCCAACGAGGACTGATCATCAATGCTAGACTAGCCAGGGACAGGACTTCACTGCCAACTTTGTGTGGTTTCCTCATGCAACAGTGAGGAGAGTATACTGAGAATCGTATGATCAAGGAAAAACATCCAGTGAAAGGGGATCCTGTAGACTGAAATAAATCTTTGCCAAAAGGGGTCAGAGGAGGATGTCAGGAATCGTTCTGATGAACAGACAGGAGCAGCTAAATACAACACTGGTAATTAACATGTACAAATGCAGACCCATAGTTCCTTAGCACGGATGGGTGTTGCATATTTGGATGTGGAACCACTGTATTGTCCCCCCGAGCAGGAGAACCGACCTGGAAGGACTGACAGCTGACCCAGAGACTAGATGCTCACTACTAGGCATGTAGCTTGGTGCCAGGCAGAGACTGTGACTGAGCTAGCCCTGTGCCGGAGTGGGGTAATGAAGTCCCTGCCTAACAGAGTGGAGTAATCGTCCCGATAAGGACGGCCCCGAACTGGAACCTGGGAGCTGAATAACCCTGTCAAGACCCTGACCGGACAGAACATACCAAGTTGCAACAGAAACCAAGGATGTGAGTAGGAACAGAAGATCTGGATAAAGCACAAGTGGCTTACAGCTACAGCAGACTTGAGATCAGTTGTCACAGAGAGACTGCAGGAGCAGCAGCCACAAGCCATCATAGGAGTACAACAACAACCCGGAAGCACTGGATAGCAGCTCTGGGGAAGCTATATAGTGGAGTGATTGGCAAACAGCCTCCAGCTGGATGGAGGAGTCAGGAACCGTTAACTCCGAAGATGCTGGAGCAAAATAAATACAAACTCACATAACAGACAGGGCAGAGCAGCAGACTTGTCTGCTATACCTAACAATGGGCTATAACAGCAGACAACCAGTTTCAGCGGGCAAAAGAGCACAAAAAATTATATCAGCAGTGGAAAAACATTCCCTGATCAAAAGAGTCCAGATTTCTGTTGCACCGTAATGATGGGAGGTCAGAATTTGGTACGAGCAGTATAAATCGATGACCCCTTCCTGTCAAGCTGTCGGAGGTGGAATAATGGTGTGGGGAAGGGTTTCTTGGGTCCTCTGATATCTGTGTCATGGACACTACAACGAATTGCTGCAACTCTAAGGAGGAGGTCCAACTCGCTATTAGATGGGGATCTTTAAAAAAATGTGCATTCAGTGTAGGTAACTGAAACACTTAAGGATTCTGTCATCAGATTTTTCAATCTTAAGCCACCACCGATTTGGGGCACATTTAACCCACTCTGGACACATGGGTGTGAAAACCAGTAGAATGTGCATTAACACAAAAATTTACTTTTTTCATGGTTTCCTGTATACAAATTGGCCTGCTTCAAGTCACAGAGGCAGGGCGCTGGAGACCTGAGTCCCGCCATCCTCTAATTTTGCATGCCCCTTCCGCTGCTTGGCCGCCTCTCCCTGCTGCCATCTGCACAAGCCTGGTCATTGCGCATATCCATTCCTGGTGGGACGGAGGGCCACACAGTAGAAGCGCGGGATATCACTGTGGCTTGCACTGGCGTCAGCTGCAAGGGGAAGGGGCGTACATAAATAGAGGATGATGTGAGCTACAGAGTCATGGAGTCGAGTCAAGTTGCATATAGGGCGCCATGAAATAAAGTAAGCAGTTAATGTGCCCCAAACCACTGTGGTAGCAGCTTAAGATCTAAAACGGTGATGGCGGAATTACTTTAGCACTAGAAGAGCCTCCTCCACACTACAGCTTTTAGTCATAATGGACATGTTTTTGTATGTAATAACAGCTTCTTCTTCTCCTCTTACAGATACGTCTGGTGATTTCAGAGAAAGGTTTACCATGTGACGAGCGAGATGTCAGCCTGCCCTTGGCAGAACAGAAAGAGCCATGGTTCATGAGACTCAATCTTGGGGAGGAAGTGCCAGTAGTAATCCATGGAGATAACATCATAAGTGACTATAACCAGATCATAGACTACGTTGAGAACAATTTCGTGGGAGGTAAAGTCCTGATTTGTTTATCATAAAGTTGAGAAGATGATATAATTAGAAAAGGTGTGCCCTGGAACGAGCTCAGCATGCCCACTGTATGAATGACATCACCATGCCCACCAAGTGACATCACTAAATGCAATCTGTTCATGTAGTGGAGTAGCTAAGAGTCAACAGCTGTCAGTGGAGAGGGCATGCATACAATGTGGCTGTTATGGGGTTCTTGGAGAGTGGGTGACCAACTTATCATTACTGAGGACCTACTTAGGGTTTTCTTCTCTGTGGTTAATGGCAATAAACAAGGGGTGGGAAGTAGGCTTAAGGATAATGGAAGGGGATGGGTACAGGTAAGCAGCAGCAAAAAAAAAAAAAAGTCCCAAATGGGAAGGGATGCGTGGGCATTAACCAGTACCAGCTAAGGGGTTCAATTTAAACTTACCAAAGGCCCCTCTTTCTGGTGCGGGTTCATGTCACCACATCCCTGCCGATCTAGGACCGTAGTTTTTGATGCTTTTTCTTTACCCAGGAGGTAACATAGTAACAGGGCAGGACAAGCTCTCTTGATGCCAAAGGCAGGGGTTGTACACCTACTCCTGGTCACTGAAATTCAACATGATAGCTGTTAAATGCATAATCCTTGCACGCTAATTGGTGATCTAGGTGGACACTTACCCCTTGTTCTGGCCATAGCTATTGAACCTCTGCACTACTTGCCACTGTGGTCAATGAAGCAGAAACTAATCCTCTAATGTATATGTAGGGTAGAACAATTTCTTATGGTAATGTCTTACGTATAATACCATCAGAGCTATTCATTTTGCAGTCGCATGGCTGGCCTTAAAGGGGTGGTCTCGCGAAACAAAGTGGGGTTATACACTTCCGTATGGCCATATTAATGCACTTTGTAATATACATCGTGCATTAAATATGAGCCATACAGAAGTTATTCCACTTACCTGCTCCGTTGCTAGCGTCCTCGTCTCCATGGTTCCGTCTAAATTCGCCCGCAGCTTGCTTTTTTAGACGCGCTTGCGCAGTCCGTTCTTCTCCATTCAGCACGAGCCGCTTCAGTGTGCTCCCCGCTACAGCTCTTCTGCGCATGCGCAGACGAGCTGTCACTGCTCGGGAGCGCGCTGGAGCGGCCATTCTGTACCTTCCTCTGTTAGAGGAAGGTGCAGAGCTGCCGAGCTGTCCGGAGAAGCCGCCCAGCTGTCCAGCTGTCCCGCCGTCCTGGTAAGTGATGGGCCGGGGGGGCTGCCGCTGCGCCGGGCTGGGCCGGGGGGGGGCTGTCGCTGGGCCGGGGGGGGCTGTCGCTGCGCCGGGGGAACTAGCGCTGGGCCGGGGGGGGCTGTCGCTGGGCCGGGGGGGCTGTCGCTGCGCCGGGGGAACTAGCACTGGGCCGGGGGGGGCTGCCGCTGTGATAGGGGAACTAGCGCTGGGCCGGGGGGGGGGGGGGGCTGTCGCTGGGCCGGGGGGGCTGCCGCTGTGATGGGGGGGGGCTGCGCCGGTTACCTTCTGCCTGGCGGTGGGTGACAGGTCGGCCGTGTTCACTCCAGGGGTCCGGTCGGCGGCTGCGGGGCGTCTGGTTGCCATGGAGACACAGCTGGTAGCGTCTCGGGAGCGCGCACGTCGGGCTACAGCAAGCGATGTGAAAAGAGCTGGCGGCCATCTTGGGAAAAAGTTTTATAAGTTGCTGAAACGCTGGAGCGGTAAGTAGAAACCAGCTAGGAAAGTCATTTACAGGGGTAATTAGTAATGTATGTTTAATTAGGGGGACTGGGCAAAAAAAAAAATTCACTGCTTCCTCGAGACATCTCCTTTAACTAGTTTGGGAGTGATTGTCCACTTTAGGTCCACCTGGTCATATGATCCTCTTCCTGTGTGTGGCAACGTCTTCTGAAGCTACATAATCGCCCTCCTCCTGGCACTGTCTCCTCCACTCTGATGTTCTAACACAATTGTTTAGTTCTGCTACTGTATTTATCTTATGAGCTTGATTATGGTGCTGTATCTATGTACTGTGCTTGGTTCCAGTGCTGTATTTATGTACTGAGCTTGGTTCTTGCATTGTATCAATGTACTGAGCTTGATTCTGGTACAGTATTTATTCTCTGTGCTTGGTTCTGGTGCTGTATTTATGCAGTGAGCTTGGTTCTTGCATTGTATCAATATACTCAGCTTGATTCTGGAATCGTATCAATGTACTGAGCTTGATTCTGGTACAGTATTTATTCTCTGTGCTTGGTTCTGGTGCTGTATTTATGCAGTGAGCTTGGTTCTGATACAATATTTATTCACTGATCTGTTTTAGTGCGGGTATGCTGCTTTCTGCGAACGCAGAAGACACGGATACAGTCAGACCGTCTATCACTGCGATTATATAGACTTTTTCTCATGATGGAGGGAGGGAGGGGGGCTGGCAAAAAAAAATTTATGCACAGGGTGCCATCTAATCTAAGGCTGTGCAATAGTGATGGTAATCTGCGCAAAGATGCTTCGCAGGGGGCAGGAAGAGCAGGCAGCAAATCCCCACCTGAATATAGATAATACAATGAATTTCCTGAGGGTCCCCTATATATAGAAAAAAAGTCAGGAGTTCCCCAATGGTAATTAGATTGGGAATCAATGGTCTGTGATGGTCTTTGTCTGCTTCCGGTAATGTGAATGATGATATCTGTACATTCTAACCTCCTCCCATAAGGATGTGTCCATGGAACAGCTAATATTTGTATCTGGACAGGGAGACGCTGGCGTCTATAAACCCTCTGCACTCTGCCTGGCGCCGGCTATAATATATGGTAAACGCCTTCATTCAATGCGATAATCATGAGTAAGTACAGGCAGCCTTTCTTTTATGGGCATTGCCCGACTCTCTCAACACAGTTTAATTTCCTCCTTAAAATGCCATCTGGGAGCAGCCAGCTGTTAACACTGGTAAACGCCTAAATCATTGCTGCTTGTCGGCTTCACTGAGCCCTGTGACTTATGAATGAGTGAGACGGGTGAGAGCTGAAGGTTAGAGGAAACGCAGGACAGACCTGACTGAATCTGGTATATATGACTATACAGTATAGTGCCCTGCTCTTCGTGCCAAGGCTGGGGTCAGGTGATGGAGAATCCCCGAGCTCCTGAGGGGGTAGTAGAGACCTAGGAATGGACTGGCATGGGCCAAGGGTTACCCAGTCCACATAGATAGACGATGGTGACCAGAGGCGTAACTTGAAGCTCCCGGGCCCCGATGCAAAACCTGTAACAGGGCCCCCAACTATAATGCTTTACTCATAGTACTGGGTTACCTATATGGAGAAGAGAGGCCTTATGGGCCCCCTAAGGCTCCTGGGCCCGGGTGCGACCGCATCCCCTGCACCCTCTATAGTTACGCCCTTGATGGTAACAGGTCCTCGTGCCCCGGATCAGGCTACACCGGGTTGGGGTCAGGCCTGCGACAAGGCAGGAACCCGCAGGTGCCAACTGTCTGAAGTATAAACTCGGGAGGCCATGGTGCTGCGCAATAACTTTTAATAAAAACAGTTTAGCAACCAAACAAATGTATGAGTTCTGTCTTATGGAATGTTTCTTATATATGGTTCACCCTATTTGTGATGGTTACCATGATGCCAGCTGGGCGGGTAAATCGTCTTTTAACCCCTTAGTGACCAAGCTTTTTTTTTCTCCGTTTTTCCATTTTCGTTTTCTCCTCCCCCCTTTTAAAAAATTGTAACTTCTTTATTTATCTATCGATGTCGCTGTATGGGGGCTTGTTGTTTGCGGAACGAGGTGTATTCTTTAATGGTACTATTTAATGTACCATATAATGTACTGAAAAACGTTTAAAAATTTTAAGTGGAGAGAAATGGAAAAAAAATTTAAATTCCGCCATCTTTCGTTGCGTCCTGTTTCTACGGCGCACAAACTGCAACAAAAAAGACACGTTAACTTTATTCTATGGGTCAGTACGATTACTACGATACCAAACATAGGTAGTTTTTTTTTTGCTGTACTACTTGTATTTTTTTTCAAAGATATCTAATTTTTTAAATTATTTTCTGCCGCCATCTTCTTCGCGCAATAACTTTTTTATTTTTCCATCGACATAATTGTGCAAGGGCTCATTTTTTGTGGGACGTCCTGTGGTTTACATTGGTGCCATTTTGGAATATATTTGACTTTTTGATCATTTTTTGTTGTATTTTTTCTTGGAGACAGGGTGACCAAAAAAGCGCATTTCTGGCGTTCTTCATTTTTTTTTTCTGATGACATTCATCTTGCGGGATAAATAATGCATTACTTTGATAGATCGGACTTTTACGGATGCAGCGATACCAAATATGTATTTTTGTTTTATTTAGATTTTATGATTAATATGGCAAAAGGGGGGTTTTGTAAACATATATTACTTTTTCTTTTTTTAATAATAATAATTAGTAAAACTTTATTGATCTTATTCTTATGTATTTTTTTTAGTCCCCACAGGGGACAACAACTTGCGATGCTTTGATCGCTCCTGCTATCAGGCAGGCAGTCTATCAAACCACCCCACGGGCATGGCTTGATAGGCATTCTGCCATGACTGCTCTGAGGCCTTTCAAAAGGCCCCCAGCTGCCATGACACCCCCACAACTCCGTGCGATATCCCAGCAGGGGGCCGTACGGGATCCCCGAACATCGTTCGAACTGACAGCGGCATTTAAAAGGTTAACAGCCACGCAGCTTATCGGCTGTTGCCGTTGGATATCGGCTATAAGAAACAGCCGGCGCCCGCACTGTATGAGGAGAGATTGCCCCTCGATCTCTCTTCATACATCCCCCGACGCGGTAGGCCGTCAAAAGGCGTATCGGCAGTCGTTAAGGGGTTAATAGTCACAAGCTGCTGGGCATCGGTGCTCACATACTTCCCTGTGCCCACTTCTGGACCGAATGGTTAATGGTGGAAACTGCCAGTAATGTCTGTACAAATTATGATGCGATGCGGGGGTAGGAGTGAGGTGAACATAGCCTCTGCTTGGGAACTCAACTTCTGCGAACCACACTTATCAACAATCTAAGCCCAATAAAGAGCCCAAATGCCCGTAGGGTTACTCCAGGGAGTATCCCCAGCTACTGAGCATGCAGCATAGCTGCCTTAGGGTGAAGACCCACTTAAATTTTTTTAATGCTGCGATATCGCTGCATTTTTTAAGCGCGATTGTCAATGGGGCTTTCTAATGTTAAAAACGTATCGCCCAAAAATTGCAAAGCACAAACTTGCGATGTGTTTTTAACATTAGAAAGTCCCATTGACAATTGTCAATTGCAAGTGTGCAGGAACCCTTACACTTAGAACTTCCTGTCCTGCGCAGAGACTCGGTCAGCTCACTCTCTCCCCCATTAAAGGTGCAGACCATATCTAACATAAGCAATACAAACATCAGCAAAACCGAAACAGTTACATTTTCTTGAAGGGATTGAATGATATTGAAAAAACATGGTTGCTGTCTTCCACAAACAGCACCACTCATGTCTATAGACTGAGATTGGTATTGTTATTCAGCCTTATTCATGTCAATGCCGTAATGTCAGACATATGTGGAAGGCTATTGCACACACGGAGGAACCAAACCGGCGAGGCACGTTCCCTTTATCATACGTTATATTCTACTCAGCTTTGGTTAAAGGGAATGCATGCCTGGGGAACTCAACTACACGGGATTCTCTCACCATCTATGCCGACTATTCTGTCAAACCGATGTGCCTTCATAGGTTTCAAAGGCGCCCCCTCTACGTAGAGCTCGCCCTACAACAAGCACATGTGTTAGGTTTTCATGGTGGCTAGTCAATACCTCTCCTTTGACAACAAAGATCTGGTACCGTGTTAGCCAGTAGAGCAAAATGTGATTGTTCTCAGCAAGAGAAACGACGTAATCTTGTAGATATGATACCTTTTAATGGCTAACAAAAATACATGATGTAATAATAGCGAGCTTTCGTACCAACGCAGGGTACTTCTTCCGGCTTAAATGGATTGGATCTGAAGAGGCATGCATATTTATACACACTTATAACATACATACTTATGACAAGGCACAGATATGGATGTGATTGGTTCGCACTTAAAAGGAATTCTGCAAACCAGAAAACAAACTTTTTTTGTCTAGGCACTGATAGCGGAGTGAAAGTTTTATGGTCCCTAAATTACTGTTGGAGGGGGGGGGGGAAAGGTCAACAGGCTCGAATTGTTATAGGAGATACACAAACATTTTTAGCTAAATACTGATAAGGGAGTGAAAGTTTATGGTCCCTGAATTACTGTTGATGGGGGTCTTATCTGTGCAATCAAGTCTCACACCTCCCATTCACGCATAAATCCTGGGGAATAATTTAACCCAGTATTCAGCGTGTCAAAGGTTGTTATCAATTTATACTCCCAAATTCTTCTGTGGTTTTGTGACTTGAAACCACCCTTCAATATCAAAACTCTCATATCTCCTATGTCATGTCCATGGTTAGAGAAGTGTTCGGCCACAGGTAATTCTCTTCTTCTGTGTTCAATCGTGTGGCGATGAGATCTCATCCTGGCTTTGAGTTTCTGTCCTGTTTCTCCAACATAAAGACCCCTAACAGGACATTTACTGCACATGATCAGGTACACAACATTGGACGAGGAACATGTGAATGTCCCCTGGATCTTATAGTCCTGCTGTGTGTTGGGGATCCGTATCCTGTCCGCAGTCAGTACATGTGAGCAGGTCTTGTAGCTCCTTACATTACAGGGATAAGTTCTTATTTGTGTGTCAGAGGACAATGCACTCCTGATTATAAAGTTCCTCAAGTTAGGAGGTTGCCTGTAACACAGAAGCGGAGGGTCCGGGAATATGGTTTTCAGACGGTCATCCTTGTGCAGGGTATGGTGGAGTTTTCTTGCGGTTTTCCTTAGTACCTCTAGTTGCGGATTGTAGGTCACTACTAGAGGCACACGATTGTTTCTTTCCTTCTCCTTGTATTGGAGTAGTTGACTTCTGGGTATCCTGGTGGCTCTGGTGATTTGGTCATCAATTGAGGTGGGATGGTAGCCCTGATTTATAAATGTTCTTTTAAGATGGTGTAAATGTTCCTCTCTGTCTGTTGGGTTGGAGCAGATCCGGTTGTATCTGATGGCCTGGCTGTAGACAATGGACTTTTTGATGTGTTTAGGATGGAAACTGTCCCATCTGAGGTATGTGGGCCGATCAATCGGTTTTCGGTACAGGGATGTCTGTATTGAGTTATTTGAAATCTTTATGGTGGTGTCCAAAAAGTTGATTTCTGTATGCGAGTAGCTTAATGTCAGGTTTATGGTGGGGTGGAATGCATTGAATCTTTCATGGAATTTTATTAATTCTTGTTCGGTGTTGGTCCAGATGATCATGATGTCATCAATGTAGCGGAAGTAGGCCAATGGTTTGCTGGGGCAAGAGGCCAGAAAGTCACTCTCCAGTTTTGCCATAAAAAGGTTGGCATATTGCGGTGCCATTTTACTGCCCATGGCAGTCCCTGTGAGTTGCAGGAATTTCTCTTTGCCAAAGGAGAAATAATTGTGTGTGAGAATGAATCTTGTGAGTTGTAGCACTGCATCAGAGGCGACCCCATTGGCCTCAAGGTGCGCCTGGCAGGCAGTCAGTCCATCCTCGTGTGGGATGTTGGAATATAAGGATTCCACATCCATAGTGGCCAGGATGGTGCCATTGGGGAGGGGACCTACGGTTGACAGTTTGTTCAGTAGGTCCGTGGTGTCTTGCAGGTAGCTGGTTGTGTTTCTCACCAGTGGTTTGAGGATGCCTTCCACCCATCCTGAGATTCCTTCAGTGAGGGTTCCCACACCTGAGATAATCGGTCTTCCTGGGTTGCCAGCTTTGTGTAGTTTTGGAAGCATGTAGAATGTCCCCACCTTGGGGTTCTCCGGTATCAAGTCCAGAAGTTTTGTGGAGCCCACAGACAGGCTTCTAATGACCCTTCTCAATTCCCTCACATATTTCTGAGTCGGGTCTTGATTCAGTTTAGTGTAGTATCTGGTGTCCGTCAGCTGTCTGTTTGCTTCCTTTTTGTAGTCCGATGTGTTCATGAGGACTATAGCACCACCCTTATCTGCAGGCTTAATTGTGATTTCCTTGTTGCTCTTAAGTGCATGGATGGCCCTTCTTTCCTGCATATTGATATTAAATGTTTCACTTCCATGCTTGTCCAGTATAGTGGATTGCACTGCATGCCTAAAGGAGTCTATGTATTTGTCCAAAGTGCGACTCCGGCCAGGCCTGTTGACCTTTCCCCCCCCCTCCAACAGTAATTTAGAGACCATAAAACTTTCACTCCGCTATCAGTGCCTAGACAAAAAAAGTTTGTTTTCTGGTTTGCAGAATTCCTTTTAAGTGCGAACCAATCACATCCATATCTGTGCCTTGTCATAAGTATGTATGTTATAAGTGTGTATAAATATGCATGCCTCTTCAGATCCAATCCATTTAAGCCGGAAGAAGTACCCTGCGTTGGTACGAAAGCTCGCTATTATTACATCATGTATTTTTGTTAGCCATTAAAAGGTATCATATCTACAAGATTACGTCGTTTCTCTTGCTGAGAACAATCACATTTTGCTCTCCTTTGACAGGCTCAGCAACCAGTCGCCTATACTCTTATACAGCATTTCCCTTCCTAGAATTAGTCCTGTATGGTCATGCACAGTTCCAGTAGAGGCTGTTATACTATGGAACCCCTGGGTGTCAGGGTTTGGGAACCACGATTCAAGAATCCACACAGAGGAGTTGACCGCATAGCGGTCACTGCTCACCTTCTCCTCAGCACCAGTAGCATGGAACGACCGGGTTGCCGATATGGGGGTTACGGGTGGCAGCAGTTGCTTGCTTGACTGCTCATAGTACAACTTTTGGAGGCACAATTACTTCCTCCGTTTCCTTGGGTTGTAATACAGTAGCCAAGACTTGGTTCAGCCACAAGAGTCTGGCACAGGACCTTAAAACTCACACTAGTAGAGGCCTACTCGCAGTTTTCAGTAGGTGATGCATCCACTCTACGGCAACATCTACCAACACCTACTCACTCTAACTACACAGCTCAATTTTTGGGCTGCTCTATTAAAGCAGTGGATCCGGGAAAAGGCTGGTCTCTCTCCCTGTCCACCAGAGGGGACCAAGGTGGTGAGACGGCTCGTGGCACTGGAGTTGGCTTCAGGGTCTACCCTGTCTGTACCGATGCTTGCACCTTCACCCGGGTCATAGTGGCATCATCAGCAATCTAGGGTATGGATGTGAGGAGGGCTTCATGCTCAGGCTCTGGCCACTCTAGACTGGGCTTTGGCTGTTGCAGTATCTCTTTAAAATGCCCCCATGACATGACCATAAACCTAGAGCTCCTGGGGTACACGATAGAGGCTCTTTCTCCAGACATATTGCCAAATGGGTTGATGATATCCGTCAGTCTTTCAAACAAGGCCGGTGATCTGGCCGTAAGAACAGTCTGTTTGACAAAGCTATAAGCAGACTCCGTTTCATGGACGGAGTATAGTAAAAGTTCTCCCAGGTACTGGGCTATTGCACAACAGGCCTACCAGAGTTGGATTCCCATTTATGGCTGTTTATGATTTAGTGGAGCTGGTAGGATCCGTGAGAAGATCAAAGTCCGGCAGATTTCAGAATGCCTTCTGTGCCCATAGGGTCACAATCTCTTGCCCCGTTGGCTGTCCATTGGACTTTGGGCTCATTGACATGGGCGTGATTTCACTACGTATTACACACGCAATGCTTGCCCGCATAGTAAGAGGTGAATTGGGTCAATGAAAGTACGTTGATTTTAATTGATCCTTTCATACTAGCATATGTAGATTGCGAGTAGATATGGGCTTATTCCAACATGCCTATATCGGCCAAGTTTTCATGCCCGGACGATATACGCTGTCCCTCTCTGCAGGGGGAGGAGGTGGGCCAGAACGGGAGCAGTGCACTGAGCTCCCACCCCCTCTCCGCCCCTCAACACTGTTTGCAATGGGAGGGGCGGAATGGGGGTGGAGCTAAGTCCCACGCTGTCCCACCCCCTCCCATTGCAAATAGGGGTGGGGGCTCATTGCACTGCTCCCAGCCCGTCAGAATAAGCCCTTAGTGCGTAAAAAAGATTGCAGCATGCTATTTCACCACGTATCACCCGAGAACAGCCCTATTGTTCTCTATGGGGCGCGTATTTAACGCTGTCCATACGCAATACATTGAGTATGGGCGGTGTCACGTGCAGAATAGAACCTATTGATTTCAATGGGTTCATTCACACTTCTTTTTTTTGGCCCGTGGTTATCATGGGTGCGAAAAAATAGGACCTGCTCTATTTTGTGCATATTTGTGCACCAAAGACGTCTATGGGAGGTGCGCAAACACACATCTGCACGCGTGGGTATACCCGCGATCAGCAACATCACGTTAGGCTAACTAGCCATTTCAATCAGGGCGGGGTAATTACCCCTCCCGTGTGAACGAGCGGTGCCTGCGCAGGTACGCACAGTACTTGTGCAGGCACATGTGCAAAATACACTAGTTCTCTGTGCAGGATAAAGCATATTTTTATATATGGTCGTCTGACGAGACAGAGCGGGTGAAAAAAAAAAAAGAAGCGAGTCACACTGCGCTTGACAGTGTGTGTGAGATACGCTCTCATGCTTAGTGGACTATCGCTGCCATGCTTGGCGGTATCCGGCTCCCAAGGTGGTACCGCACTGTGTGATCCATGCACCGTTTTACGTATACACCCGTGTAAATGGGCTCTTCTTTGGCCTGTCTGTTTTTGAGGAGCTACTTCACGCCGCTCTTTCCCGCTCAACTTGTTGCCACATCCTGCAATACCCGGATACCAGAAGTGTGTCAATGCGCCAGACTCTGCTCTTCCCTGAATCACCCATGCTGCCCTTAAAGTGAAAGGAATGCACAAATTAGGAAAAGAACTAACCCAATAGCAATAGATAAGCCCCGCCGCCTCTGAGACTACCGCTGTGCAGCTCTGTCATCTGCTCCCCAGCCCCAAGAGTACAATTCTTCAAACAATAAAAACAGCATCGCTCTAACAAGTACCGTAATTAGTAGAGATGAGCAAGCCTACTCGGCCACGCCCCTTTTTCGCCCGAGTACCGCGATTTTCGAGTACTTCCGTACTCGGGCGAAAAGATTCGGGGGGCGCCGTGGGGGGTTGCAGCGGGGAGTGGGGGGGAGAGAGAGGGCTCCCCCCTGTTCCCCGCTGCTACCCCCCGCGCCGCCCCCCAAATCTTTTCACTGAAGTACTCGAAAATCGCGGCGCTCGATCGAGTAATTACTCGAAACGAGTACGTTCGCTCATCTCTAGTAATTAGACGGTACTACCCTGTTACAACTGCAGTAAAACACTCACCGTTACGGCCCTTTTACGCCGACGAATAAGTCGTTCAGATTCCCACATCCAGCAGAATGTGAATGATTGTCGTTCAGTATTAATGGACGCTGCGACTCAATGCCGAACAAGAATGTCCGCTCCTGGTTCGTAGTTCAGTTTCTGCATGCAGAAAACTAAAGGATGGTTCGGCCTGTGCAAACAGGCAGTATCACTTGAATGACTGCCTGTTTACTGTGAATGGAAGCGGGTGAGCCGGAATGATCCACGATCCGTTCTACCTCCATTCACTGATCGATGCTCATTCCTGAGTAAAAGAACAATTATCGCTGGGACGACCTGTGCGGCATGTGAACCCAATAGGTGGTCCTATGTAAAAGGGCCCATACTCTTAGGTAGCTCATTGGCTTGAGCCTTGAAGACACGCAAGACAATCATTAGTGTTGGCTCATTACAAGACCAATGGGAGTACTTGGAGAATGCAGGGGCTTTCTAGCTTTTATCTCAGCTGGTGGTGATTACACTTCATTAGATGTTGCCAGTGCCTAAATGTGGGGCACAGTTCTATGCCCTCTGGCATACAGGAAGAGGAAGTAGCAGCAGTTCCTATCCCATAGTCCTTCCTCGGAGGTCTCTTCCTCTCTTCTCCGTCCTCTCACTGGCACATCCTTGTCCTCTTTTGTCCCTGATGCACCTGGGTTTACATAGTCATGCCCTCTCAACCCTTCCGCCCTCTCGCAACTCCTTGTGCATGCAGCCTCTCAGTCTGTAGTCCAAGGGAACATTTGGCTGACTTCAGGAGTGCCACTACAATTCCTTGTTATAAAGACTTGTTTAAAGGGTCTTACATTGATTTGCAGAAATGCTGTCATCCAGTAGGTGGCGCTGCAGAGGTTTTGTTCCATCTTCCTTATCTGCATATATTTCCCAGATGAGCTTGCTTTATGTCTCCACACTCACCTCCTAGGTGCTCTCCTTAAAGGGGTTCTGTCATTGGAAAAACAAAAATTCTATACTTGCCTATTCCTCCCCCATCAGTCTTCTTACCGCATCTTCTCCTCGCCGATCTTCTGGCTCCTCCAGTCGGACGATTCTTCTATTTCCTGTGATGTAGCGTACATCGCCCTGTAGGAAGCAGAATGCTGAGAATGTACGCTACATCACAGGAAGAGGAGGATCCGGCCGGCTGGAGGCGACGTGACCTGGGGGACTGGAAGAGCCAAGAGAAGACCAGCGAGGAGAAGATGTGGTAAGAAGACTGATGGGGGAGGAATAAGTATTGATTTTTTTTTTTGTAATGACAAAACCCCTTTAACCCCTTAACGCTATAGGAAGTACAGTTACATCCTGCACCGCCAGGGTATATATGAAGAGAGATCTCTCTTTATATAATGCAGGCATCAGCTGTCCTTTACAGCCGGCGCCAGCCCGCAACAGCTCCGATAAGCTGCACGGATCATCGGAGCTGTTAAGTGTAATAAAAAGCGATCAAAAAGTCATATGTACTTCAGAATGGTACCAACGGAATCTACAGGACGTCCCGCAAAAATCGAGAACTTGCACAGCCATGTCGACAAAAAAATAAAAAAGTTTATGGTGGTCAAATATCTTTGAAAATAAATAAAAGTAGTACAGCAAAGAAAAAACCTCTATGAATTTGGTATCGCAGTAATCGTACCGACCCACAGAATAAAGTCATCAGGTCGTTTTTGTTGCAGTGTGTGCGCCGTAGAAACAAGACGCACCGAAAGATGGCGGAATTTCATTTTTTTTCCATTTCACTCCACTAAGAACTTTTTTTAAGTTTTTCAGTACATTATATGTAACATTAAATGGCACCATTAAAAATACAACTCGTCCCGCAAAAAACAAGCCTCATACAGCGACGTTCATGGATAAATAAAAGAGCTATGATTTTTTTTTTTTTTTTTTTAAAGGGGGAAGAAAAGCAAAAAATGGAAAAAAAAAGGGGGCCATGTCCTTAGGGCCTCTCACTAGCCAACCCAGAAACCTACTGCACATGGATGAGGGGCAAAACCCCCAAGCAGCTGTCTGTGTTTGGTTTTCTGGCAAATCATTGTTATTAAGACTTATTTACAGGGTCTGCCACTGATTTGCAGGAATGCTTCAAACCAATAGGTGGCGCTGTGGAGGTATTGTTCCATCTTTCTTTATTTCTAGTCACATTATGCGCCCCACTTCTCACTCTCCTGTGGCATCTGCAGGGCAGGTGAGGCACACAGCCAGCTGGCACTGGGAGTACTTTACCCTCCTGCACATTACTTATGGCCCGCTTTGTAAAAAAGCAGCCATGTTCTTCCAGTCTCAAACCTCATGTCCACGGGCAAAATTGAATTGTGGAATCCGCGCAGATGATCCGCAGTCCAATATGCCCATAGACATTCATTGGGCATCCACAGATAATTAAATACTTGCGGATGTCATTTTATCCCGGCATGCGGATCGCAGCATGCTCCATTTTCTGCGGTTTCTCGCACGGACTGCTTCCATTGGAGTCAATGGAAGATGTCCGATCCGCGGCACGGCCGTGGATGACACTGTGACCATGCCGCGGATCCGTGGGAATGCAGGAGACGTTAAAAGAAAAAAGCGCAGTGCATGTGCGAGGCACACCGTCTGTGTGCCTGGACGCATCCACCGTGCAGATGCAGAAGAAAGAAGATCCTGCCGTGACGAAGGAGACGCCTCGTCCGGACAGGTGAGAAAATGTCTTTTTTGGGCTCATGGCTGCGGGCATGGCTGGAAACCACTGTGGGATTCTGCACTGGGAATCCATGCATGCCTGTGGACATGAGGCCTCATACAATCCATTGGAGGTGGAGAAAGATGCAGCGTTGGTGATGTATCTTGCATTTTTTGTAGCTGACTTTTTCTATCGCTTTGATAACATTGCCAGTCACCTGTGTTGTACTATTCATGGCATCCTTTGCAATAATGTGTAACTGACTGCCCTAAAAATAGTGCTGATCATTTTGCCAGTATACCACCAAAGTGCCAGTTGAAGGTTTAACCCTTTGCAATCCAATTTTAGATTCAGGGCTTCCTAGGGGGCTTTCTCTTTCTGCCATTATACAATGGCACCATCTGCTGGCTAGAGCCAGTACTGCGGTATGGGACATGCCGGAGAGAGACCCCCGACAACAGAGCAGCCAGTAATATACAGTAAGAATACCCTGCCGGACGTCTTCCGACATCGGAGCTGTACAGGCTTCAGTCAGAATGTCTGAAGACGTCAGACAGTGGATTGGAAAGGGTTAATATGTAGCATGTGCCACCATCACAGAGCATCGGTCGCCTGTCCTAACATGTCTGTTTTAGTAAATTGTTGTATTCCTCATGAAATAACAATTCCGGAGCTTCGTTTCTCATAATTCTGTGTTGTGCTGTTCCTCTGTTATTTCTCCTGGATATTTGTGAATACATTGACAACTGGGTGTTACCATTCTTCCTGTCAAATGGGTGTTTCCCTAAACAGACAGCACTGATTGGATAGTGTCAGTGTGCAGGGACACGCCCCCAACTGGTACCACCCAGACATCAAATTATTATTAAATATCAAGGATGAATAATAGAGTTCTAAGAAAAGATGCTTCAGGATTTAAGTAATTTATCACCGAGGCAGAAAAGTTCCCACTGGAACAACTTTAATCACTGTTGGGAACCACTAATAAATAAAATATAACTTTTATTAAAGAACTAATTAAAATAATGCGCAGCTTATATATGGTTCAAGATATTTCTATGCACTTATAGAACCGGGGTAGTATTGTGTTTGCACAATCAGTCGTACTTTTATAGATCTTGGACTAATATACCAAAACAGTCCAAGATCTAATAGATGATACGTGTATCGCAGCTTATTCACTGTGATCACCCATAAGTGAGTCTCTATTGGACATAGCTCATTTACTCTCGGACATGGTCACTGATGCAATCGACCATATCCGTTAAGATCCAGTAGTGCTCACTTATGTTACTTATAGTCCTCTAAGTATGGAGCCAAAGACTATGCATACCTCATACAGAACTCTATCAAGAGAGGAAGTGCATATATCAAAAGGCACTTCACTCACAATGAGCTGTTATATTATCAGTCGTACGTCTATAGTTCTTGGACTGGTATAATGTACTTTCAAAGTAGTTCAAGATCTAATAGATGATAGATGTGTCGCAGCTTATTTACTGTGAACAACAATTGTTCTCACACATTGTCATTGATGCAATAGACCATGTCTGTTGGGACCCGAAGGTGTTCACTTTTTCCTTATAGTTCTCTGAATTTAGAGTCAAAGATTATGCATGACTCATACAGAGCTCTATAAAGAATGGGAGTGCATGTATCAAGCAACCCTCCATTCACAGTGAGCTGTTGTGCTATCGGTCGTACGTTTATAGTTCTTGGACTGATATGACATATATTCAAGATAGTCCAAGATCTAACATGTGATAAGTGTATCGCAGCTTATTCACTGTGATCATCAATTATCATCAGACATGGTCATTGATATAATAGACCATATCTATTGAGATCCAGTGGTGCTTCCTTCTGTCACTTGTAGTTCTCTGAATCTAGAGCCAATGACTATACATGACTAATATAGAGTTCTATAGAGAGTGGGAGTGCGTGTATCAAAAAGCACTCCATTCACAGTGAGCTGTTATGCTGATAGTGCATTACCCCTTCTGGTTAAATAGAATAGTATCACCAAGCATAATAGCTATGTTGTGATTAATGCTTTCCAGTTTTTTAGTTTTTTAGTTTTTTAAGAGAGCTAAATTTTCTGCCTGTGATTTCCCCATTATTGGGGAATATGGGATAATATACATAAAAAACACAAAAATATCCCATTCCTCTTACTTTGGTTTTTTTCTAAGAAGAGTCTTTTTCTGCTTAGAAATCACAGGCAGAAAATTTAGCTCTCTTAAAAAACTAAAAAACTAAAAAACTGGAAAGCATTAATCACAACATAGCTATTATGCTTGGTGATACTATTCTATTTAACCAGAAGGGGTAATGCACTATCAGCATAACAGCTCACTGTGAATGGAGTGCTTTTTGATACACGCACTCCCACTCTCTATAGAACTCTATATTAGTCATGTATAGTCATTGGCTCTAGATTCAGAGAACTACAAGTGACAGAAGGAAGCACCACTGGATCTCAATAGATATGGTCTATTATATCAATGACCATGTCTGATGATAATTGATGATCACAGTGAATAAGCTGCGATACACTTATCACATGTTAGATCTTGGACTATCTTGAATATATGTCATATCAGTCCAAGAACTATAAACGTACGACCGATAGCACAACAGCTCACTGTGAATGGAGGGTTGCTTGATACATGCACTCCCATTCTTTATAGAGCTCTGTATGAGTCATGCATAATCTTTGACTCTAAATTCAGAGAACTATAAGGAAAAAGTGAACACCTTCGGGTCCCAACAGACATGGTCTATTGCATCAATGACAATGTGTGAGAACAATTGTTGTTCACAGTAAATAAGCTGCGACACATCTATCATCTATTAGATCTTGAACTACTTTGAAAGTACATTATACCAGTCCAAGAACTATAGACGTACGACTGATAATATAACAGCTCATTGTGAGTGAAGTGCCTTTTGATATATGCACTTCCTCTCTTGATAGAGTTCTGTATGAGGTATGCATAGTCTTTGGCTCCATACTTAGAGGACTATAAGTAACATAAGTGAGCACTACTGGATCTTAACGGATATGGTCGATTGCATCAGTGACCATGTCCGAGAGTAAATGAGCTATGTCCAATAGAGACTCACTTATGGGTGATCACAGTGAATAAGCTGCGATACACGTATCATCTATTAGATCTTGGACTGTTTTGGTATATTAGTCCAAGATCTATAAAAGTACGACTGATTGTGCAAACACAATACTACCCCGGTTCTATAAGTGCATAGAAATATCTTGAACCATATATAAGCTGCGCATTATTTTAATTAGTTCTTTAATAAAAGTTATATTTTATTTATTAGTGGTTCCCAACAGTGATTAAAGGATTTAAGTAATATACAAGTATGTTATTACACTACATGTTTTTGGAGAGCTGATCGGTCCCCTTTAATAATGTGTGCTGTCTGAATCTTCAAGTGGATTACTGTGTAGATAGCAGCCTTTTCGGTGCCTTTGACTAGCTAACTGGCTCAGCCTTTGGAGTTTGCACTAGAAAAGGACCTGTTAAAGGGGTTGTCAGGGAAGTGACCTGTGGTGTCTGAACCTCCATTTACAGGTGGGTTCCAACACTGCAGCACATGGTATGGACCCTCTCTGTGCCCATTACCATTGAAGGGCATTAGTATTGTAATAACTAAGCCAGTCCCCTTCTCTATTTCTGCATTGGCCAATGGGTCTGGCTTAGTTATTAAGATGAGCCTAGTAACCAGCCCTTCCGATGACATGAGGAGCGATACCATGTGACACAGTGTCAGAACCTGGTCGGAAGTGGAAGTTCCGTCCCAACAGGTCGGGGTAAGGAGTTCGCCTCCCTAGACAACACCTTTAAATCTTAAATGGAAAAATCTAGAGCATGATGGTTTGTGGCCTTTGATATAACACATGTTGTATTTGCATTCTAGAACTTATTCCGCAGTTAATACCAGAAGCTGGAAGCCTACTTCACTCCAGGGTTCTTCAATACAGAGAAACCCTAGAGAGCCTGCCAATGGATGCCTACACGCATGGATGTATTCTTCACCCGGAGCTCACCATAGATTCCATGATCCCAAAGTACGCCACCGCTGAGATTCGCCGTAAGTGGCCATGTTAGCTGGCTGCCTTTTAGGAAGACCTTTAGAAGTCAGTGACAAGAGGCATCAATAAGTAGGAAGTGTTGTAAGCTGTGATCCTTGTTTTAGGGGGTGGAACCCTAAATGACCATTAGTTACTCATATTTAGCTCCCTTCCATATATGTCCTATGGTAACCACAAGTGGTCAGGTCTTCAAAAACACCATCTAAATGGCTCTTCTGTGCTTGTCAGATGATAGGATTGCCCTGCTTACTAGGAATGTAACTCTTTACTGAAAAGCTGGTCATTATGTAGACCACTAACATCCATATGACCTACTAGGTCCATCTAGTATTGATGAGGTCTCTTACAGAAGACTTCCTTTTTCTTCTAACACCAAGAGCAACATCCATCTTGACTCTTCCTTTTTCTTTCAACTGAAATATTCATATTTCTCATCATTGACTCCTCAGGGCACCTTGCCAACGCCACAACCGAACTCTTGAAACTTGACCATGAAGATCCTCAACTAACAGAGCCATACCTTTCCAAACACAAAAAGCTCATGGTGAGTTATAGAATCATCATCATACAATACTCTTATTTAAAAGCAGACAACCTCTTTCTATACGTCCAATGAGGTCAGGGACCCCCTTTATTAGCCAGAGCAGAAAGCCACCAGAAATAGAGGCTCTTGCTTAGTCTGTTTCACGGCATCCATGTATCATATCACTTCAGTGGGCACCATATAATGCTTTATTCCCCCATAGTTTTTCTCTATATACCTTCTTTCTAATTCAGAGTCTTAACCAAGACTTTACACTTCACTACAATGACTTAGTGAAATTCAAGACGTCTCTGATCCTGACTGAGACTTGTGGTTGTCCCTGCTAGTCTGCACACATGACCACCATTTCAGACTGGGAAACTACATTTCTCAGAAGCCCCCTGTATCTTCTTCCAGACCCCTTCAGCCTCCTTCAAGTATTATAAGCCACAATTCTCTTGGTGGATGCCAAAAAAAACCTCTCCATATCTATAACATGCAGTGAAATGGGTAGGGCCAAGTAAATGTATAGACATCACATTCCAGGTTCAGCCACGGCTCGCTTACATTCCACTTATGCTCTTGTCCATTTAGAAGAAGGGCAATGCACTAGGGAGAATACCAACAGCAAGGGATCAGCAGTTGACCCTGGAGTAGTATATATCTACGGATTTACTCTACTCTTATCATTTCCCTGCTTCTTCTACATATGGAGATCATTTTTTAGAGTTCACCCATATTGTGCTGTGAACTGTGGCTGATACTACTCTAATTAGCGGTGATACAAGTTCGGGCATGTTGTATGATTGTCACAGTATTTCCTGCACATGTTGGGCTGTAGCTGTAAACACAGTCCAGTGGTTACTACAGAAAGCCAACCTTGGGCAAGCATCGTGTGTACTTTGTACCGTACATACTCACTCTGTGCAGAGGATTCGACAAAACCGCGCATGCGTGAGCTCGCTGCTCAGGGAAAGAGCAATCCACTGAAGAAACAGAAGATCTCCGTCAACAGGATTGACTGAAGACTACTGGTATGCTATAGTAACAAGTCCACAAAGAAGGGGGGTGGGGGGTTGTGGGAAATTGTAGATGGTCTAAACATTTTGGGCGATTGATTGTATCTGCATTTATTATTCCTTTTACATGTATGGGACAATGAGGGATACGTCTGATTGTGAGAATACACCTATAAAGGCCAGTAATGTGATTTCGACCTTAGTGCCAAGTTTCACTAATACTGTGACATCCCTGGTGCCACAACAATATGCCACGTCCAGAGAGCTTGAGAGCCACTTGTGGTTCTTAAGCCACGAGTTGAGGAACATTGCCACCAAGACGTGAAGTCTTGGGACCTGTACCAACCATCTACTACTCACTAATAGTAACTAACAGTGGCGTGTAGGGGTAGTAGATGATACTAAAAGAGCCTTATCTCCCAGGGAACAATAGGATCGGGTGTTCAATATTTAACGTCCCCAATCTTTCTTGCCCGTAACATCATCTAGTGGGGGAAAGCTGAGCAGCCCCAATACACATTAGAAAGTCATCTAGCCTCACCATTATCAACGGCATCGGACAACTAAACACTAATGTGTATGGGCCTTAAGGCCCATGGTGGTTCAAACAGTCACTACGTTCATCCATGCCTATATATAATAGTATCCTCAATGGTCATAGTCCCATAATCCATATGTCTAATGCTGGTATTCCTGTTAATTTGTTAAGGCGAAAATCCTGGAACATGACAACGTGAACAACTTGAAGAAAATCCTAATTGAACTAGCTATGGTCTTAGATCAGATTGAAGCTGAGCTGGAGAAGAGGAAAATTGAGTATGAAGGTAAATAGTCACATGTTCTTTGTAGAAGACGAGACCATCCATGAGAACCTAATCTTCATACATAATCATCATTTGGTTTGGGGTACAGTGCTGTGAACGGTAACATTTATGGCACGTATGGTCTTACCTTTTGGTCTCACCAGTCCGATATTATCAGCAAAAGATACATTAAAGTGGAGATCCTCATTTAAAGATAGAGTAACATATTACATTTTTCCAATCAACTTTTATTTTCTGATTGTAAAATGTTTTTATTCTGTTGTCTGTACATGACTGTGGGGGCGGCCATCTTGCATTTAACAGCATTTAGAGCCTTTAAAGATTTCCTGTACAGCAGACCCATTGAGTTGTATGGGAGACTGTTCTAGACATGATCTGTGACCTCTGCGAGGTTAATTTTGCAGGAGGGGGGAGTAGATAGTTACAGCTTGTCATCTATTATGGCCGCCTGCACACAGGCGGAAATCCCGCGGGATTTCCGCCACTGAAAGTTTGCATAGGCGTGCATTACAATACGCACTCCTATGCAGATGGCCGCGGTTTGGCCGCGCGAAATCTCGCGCGGCAAACAAACCGCGGCATGTCCTATTTTTGTGCGGGGCACGCACTCACCCGGCCGCCGGCTCCGGTCTGCACTGCAGCCGGCACATGAAAGAGCCGGGGCCGCCAGGCGCGGGTGAGTACGCGCTCGTCCCTGCAGGCTCTCAGGTCGGGTCCCGCGGTGAGAATTCTGCAGGCGGCCTATGAATGGTGGATCCTGTGTCATCTACATATAGGTGTTACCTCTCAGTGTAATCCTGCCTGTGATGTAAGTGAGATGACTGCTGCAAAGCTTTTTTAGTTTTGTTTTCTTTTTTATATATAGATTGTGACGGAAAATTTTAAAAAAAAATCACCACAAATTCTTAAATATGTTTAACACAAAAATGTTACTTCTATATCAGGTCATTTTCTATTGACACCCCCTCCCCCATCCCTTTTCCTTAATGGGCCTTTTACATGGTGTTGTGATCCTTTTGACCAGTGATCATCCACTGGGCCTTTGTACAAGTTGATTTAGACTCTATAGTGAGATAAATGATTGCTCATATGACCCATAGAGTTTCATCATTGTTGGCAGCACATCCCTGTCCACGAGGGAAGATGTGCTGCCGACAACGGTGCTTTTTTGTGCCGCTCAAAAGATGCAAATCACCTGAAGATCAGGGCTCTTCTAAATGAGCACATATACGACGCGTTTTCATGTCCGGGCGTATATACGCGCCCACAAGAGGCATTGATTTTCAATGCATCCATTTACATGCGCAAATATACGGCACGTAAATACACCAGCAGTGTGAAAATTAGAACACATATGCGTCCGGGACATATACACTCAGCCAAAAAATAGCTCTGGAACTATGTTTTGGACGGCGGGTCCCATAGACTCCTATGGGAGCAGGGAAAGAAGAGAGGGGGAGGCATTTATGCAGCGTCCAACGCTGCGAAAAACTTACAGGTGCCTCTATATAGGCACTGGAAGGTATTCCGAGGATTTTGGCAGAGCAAGGGATTTCCGGGGTGCGGCGTATTTTTTCCGCTAAAAACGACGCCCGCAGTCGTGTGAATGGACGAGAAAACGCTGGCTGTGATCGCGGAAAAACACCCATTCGGGCACTTATACGGAGCGGGCGTAAAAGCGCTGTCGCCATTTATGCACTCGTGTGAAAGAGCCCCCAGGCAAACGAATATTCCTAGGAATGTTATCGCCCAACCACCAGGCCGTGTAAAAGGCCCTAAAATGACCATTGACTGTAAAGTCCAGTATAGATACTTGTGTCTGTGGATAACGGATATCATGCTGAATTTGAGATCTGTTGTGTTTGCGCGCAGCACATTGAAGACAAGTCCTCTTTGCTTTGCTTTAAAGTGAATGCCCACAGCTTAAATCATTGTATCGAACAGCACAAAGACCATTTTAATTAGCAAACCAAACCCAGCAAAAAGCAAAATCAATAATTGCCTTAATTTCCTGTTCATTATTACAAAGTGAATGCCCGGCCACCGGGATGTGAGGAGGCAGCGCTGTACAGTCCAGACAAGAGCTTCACTACCAGAATGCTGCAGTACAGGGATGCAGATCCCACTCACATCTACGGCATGTAGCACCGTGATCCCTGGGGGGGTTTGAGATCCATCATCCATCTTCCCCAATTACTCTATCACTCCAATTTCTCCCCCTCTTTGTCAATGGCAGTAACTGCCTGGCCCTCACCGATCAGACTCCTAAAAGGCACATGGATTGGATATGCCATAAACATTTGATCCGTTAGGGTCCAAACATTGGGATCCCCATTAATTCATAGTATAGGGTCCCTGGTCCACCTTTGCTGGCTATTATCACTGCCATTATACTCTACAGGAGATACATTGTCCCCACCATACTCAGAGCAGCTCCATCCTACTTGCTGTGACCCTCAAAGCTTCTACTCGAGTTATTATACCCACCGAATGGTTTACATCAGACAGTCAACATCAGGCAAATCTGTGCAGATTCCAGGGCCCACTAGGAGGGCCACATGGTGATCTACGTAAACATGCTCTATACTTGTAGTCATGCGGTAGAGAAAGGGGCTTGTAACGCCGTATTAAAGTGATTCCCCTTTAAAGAAAGAGTCATAGAACTAAATGAGTTCAAATAGGAAATTTACTTTATCGTTCTGCACAGTAGACTTGGTGGTTACAACTCTAATATAGGGCACAGATACTTCTTGGTTGCAGATGGAACAATGCCGCTATAGCGCCACCTATTAAAAGGCAGCATTCCTGCAAGTCATTGTCTATCCTTTTAACAGGCCTTGGAACAATGAATGGGAATATAAGCCAAAGTCAGAGTCTTCTCCAGAAGGGAAAGATAACCATGCATGGACAGTTTCCATGTTTTTGCTCCTCATCAGTGTACAGTAGGTTTCTGGCTGGCATCCAAAAACAGTCTGTCTGTACATGGTTCTTTTTTCATTTTGGTGAAGACTCTTGCTTTGACTTATATCCCCAATAGGCCCATTAAAAGGTCATAAATTGAGTTGCAGTAGTGCTGCCTTCTAATAGGTGGCGCTGTAGAGGCATTGTTCCGTCTCCCTTTACATACATTTCCCAGAGGAACATGTATGTCCTTATAAGTCTTCTCACATCTACTATGTGCTCCTCCTAAGCAGAAACTTTACTCCTCCTAACTCTTGGTTGCAGTTCATGCTGAGAGCCCTTCCCCACCAAACCCCTTCTATCCACCATGTTTCAGGATTGTACCAACCAGGTCATGCCACATGCCCCGAGGCAACCAACCTCCCGCTACACGCTGTCCACCAACCCTCCTGGACTGATGTCTCCGCTCTGCAGACCTCCCAGTACTCACCCCATGCAGACTTCTTGGGCTCCCTCTCTCTACCTGATTTGATTTTACCTTCCCCCATGTTAATGCTTAGAAAGAAAATGAATAATTGATGTGACCTTTCCTGAGTCTCATTAGGATCTGTTCCCCCAACTCCGCTGTGTAGTCAGTTATTAGCGTAGAAGGGCCCCCCACCCCACCATCCAGCCCTCTCCCGCCACGATCCCAGCAACCTGAGTGTTTAACCTAAAGGATGGCTTTAATGGTGTTAAGGACCGAGCTGCGATCAGCTTTCTCTTGCTGTATAGCAGGATGTCTGGTAATTGCTGGCTAATGCTTAGTAATCATATATAATATATACTGTATCTTCTTAAAGGGACATAAACATTAAAAGGGTCGACCTACAAAAACAACTAAGGTGTTTGATTGGTGGGAGTCTGACTGCTGGGACCCCCATCGATCAGTGGGGTCTCAGCAGTGTGAACCCTACTGATCAGATATTTATCACCTACACAAAGGATTCAACCTTGAGCTGGCTACCTGAACCAAGCGGGGATTGAACCAGCAACCTTCAAGTCAGGAACTTTCTTATTTTCTGGGAACCTCTAGGAAATTCTAAAAGGGGTTCTCCAGTTTTCCAGAACTGGGTCAGACTTCTTTAAAGGGGTTCTCCACTATCCAGCAGTCAGCATTGCCCCTATCGCTCCAACTGTGTTCAAGTAACAAAAAGAGCAGTACTTACCTGTCCTCTGCCATGTGGATGCAGTGCTGTAGCCCCGCAGTACTACTGGTGTTTATTGTGATGTCACCTGACTGCTGCAGCCAATCAGAGGCTGCAGCATCACCGTTCTGTATTCCTGGAATCATGACCCCCTAGAGAACAGGCGGTGACACTCCAGCCTCTGATTGACTACAGTGGTCAGGTGACTTCTGATGACATCATCTTGCACAACACACAGCACTGGATGGCAGAAGAGGGGTAAGTACTGCTTTTTTTGGTTATTTTATTAAAGTTGGAACTGAAATGGAAATGTTGTCCAGTCACCGAATAACCCCTTTAATAGCCTAAGAGAAGACATACTCAGCTTCCCTGCTCATTCTTCCGCTGTTGTTTTGCTGGTGCCTGGTCCTTGCTGGTCTTCATTTCCAGGTTCAGGGAACTAGCAATGACATCACCAGGCCATGTGACTGCTGCAACCAATCACTGGCTCCCTTCAGCTGCTTCTTGGAAGTTAAAATCAGAAGGGATTGAGCGGTGGTGGAACAAAAGCTGTAGAGGAGTGAAGAAGGGGAATATGTCTTTTGTCATGTTACTAGAGCAGATTTAGCTAAAAACTGAATTTGTTTCAAAATTCTGCTCATTTCCTGTTACCAAGAGCAGTGCATTGTGGGACCTCAGATGATTTAATGCTACATGTATTGTCTGTAAATTAGCAAGAATAGGGAACAGACACAACGTATGACTGCAGAATACGAAGTTAGTAGTTGGTGTTCAGACGCATAGAAGCTGTGTACCCCAAACGGTAGGGGACTTTTAATCAAGGCAAAGTTGCACAAAGTGTACATACCCTTTAAGGAGGTCAGCGGAGACAGTAGGTTATATGTAAATGAGAGGGATCACATAATGCAGCTTGTCACAGATAAGTAGACTTTGGGAAGTCATTTATGGATGCACCCGTTATCATTAGTTCATTAAGGCATATTATGGATCCTTGGATTGAAGGGGGTTTTCGAGATGAACAATCCTCAGGATAGGTCACCAATAGTTGATCATGTCTGCTGCTGGGGACCCCAGTCGATCAGCTGCTTTAGGGCCCGCTGTCAGCACCACGACACACGGATATGGAGTAGAAGCAGATCACTCTGACCCCTGTGTAGTGCCGGCGCTGGTAACCTCAGGCACCAGGGGCGTAACTATAGAGGATGCAGTTGCACCTGGGCCCAGGAGCCTTGGGGGGCCCATAAGGCTCAGTACTATGAATAAAGCATTATAGTTGGGGGCCCCGTTCCAGGTTTTGCATTGGGGCCCAGGAGCTTCAAGTTACGCCTCTGTCAGGCACAGTGAGAGCAGTGTCAGTCATTACACAGGGGTCAGAGCGATCTGCTTCCACGACAAACACTGTGTTGTGGCGCTGATAATGGGCGCACGAACAGCTGATCAGTCAGGGTCCCGAGTAACCGACCCCAGCTGATCAATTCATGACCTAACCCGAGGATTGGTTCATCAATAAGAATTGCCCCGAAAACTCCTTAAGGCCTCGTTCACACAGGCGACAAAGCTAAAAGTCGCATGTGTGTGAAGCCCATGCTTTCCTATGGGTTCCTTCACATTTGCGATGTTTTGTAGCATGTGACATTGCAAGTCCAAAACCTCACGGGTCCGGTGATATGCACACGACTCGTGAGGTTTTGTAGCCCATGATTCCTTATGGAACCTTTCTCTCTGTTGCATCGCACGAAAACGCGTTTTTTTTGTGCGATGCGATGCAACTTTGACAGTAGGAAATCCTATTGTCAAAGCCCTAACCTAAGCCGTAACTGCAGGGAAAAAAATATATACATCACCTTAGAAGCGCTGTCATCTTCGACCTGCAGCTAGGGCTTATTTTCGGGGTACGGTCTATATTTCAAGCCCTTTATAGTTGCAAGCCCTATTATATTATAGTCGCGTGATATTGTAGCACCACATGCGACTTTGTAACGCTACAAAATCGTGGTATTGCCACGAGTAAAGGATATGCGGTATTGCTGTGATTTTCTTGCGGCGATGCATTGTTGCCAGTGTTCAGGAGGCCTAAAAGCCTCTTTAGGCTGCATCCACATGGGTGACAGCGATATCCCTGCCATGTACACACGACTTTGTAGCTTCAGTGATGCTTTTTGGGGGTGGGGAATGTAGCATTGTGTCGCGGCTGCCCGCGATTTTCTCGCACAATTTTGTAGCAAGAAGGTTAACACTTTCCAATCCAATTTTGGATTCGGGGTTTCCTAAAAGGCTTTCTCTTTTTGCTGTTCTACAACGGTGCCATCTGCTGGCTAAAGCCAGTGTGTGCACCAGAGAGGCTCCGACAGTGGAGTGGCTGGCAATAGATGGTAAGAATACCCTGTCGGACGTCTTCTGACATTGGAGCTGTACGAGCTTCAATCAGAATGTAGGAAGACGTCAGACAGTGGATTGGAAAGGGTTAATAGGACTTTCTAATGTTAGAATCACAGCGCGATAAACAAGGCGGTTCCATAGGGACACATGGGCTACAAAACATTGCAATTCGTGGCTATATGGAGCAGGCCACGATTTTGTATTCTCTGGCTACAAAACATGGCTTGTGTTGAAGAACCCATAGGAAAGCAGGGGCTCCACATACATGTGATTTGTAGCACTGTTGCAACGCTACATAATCGCGCGAGAAAATCGCCCGTGTGGATACGGCCTCAGATTAATTCCACACGGGCGATCGTGATTTTGCCGCAAGAAAATCGCGGCCAAATCACATCTTTCTTCACTGGAATTTGTGAGCGTCAGCGATGTGTTTTTTTTTTTTTTTCATCGCTGCTGCCCGCGATATGATCGTGCGACCAATTCACGCAATTTTTTATTGCATAAGTCAATCACTAAAATCGCATCACAGCGCACATTTGTAGCGTTGCAATAAAAAGAACCCGCCATAGGAATACATGGAAGATTTAAAAGTAAATAAATCGCACATCGCAGAAAGATAGAGAAAGCCGCGATTTTATATAATCCCATCTGCAACAGCAGCTGCAGATATTCAAAGCAGATATCACCCATGCAAACTCTGCAGATCTTCCGTGCAGAAAATCCACGGCAAATTCGACCCGTGTGAACGTCCCCTAATAGGTAGGTAGGTGCGCAGCCAGCCTGGATCCCGCTATGTAGCAGAGCTTGTCTATATACTTTGTACGCTTCTCTCTGGCTCCCTCTTCTGGCACCTTTACCACATGACATCTGGTATAAATTACCTCTCAGATTTTGACCTTGCCGGTCATATCTGTTACTCTGTTCTTTTTTTATCTCACACGATCCTCTTCCTGTATTATTAATCTACAGTCCCATCTGTACGCCCCATCATACCACACACTGCAGAGTATACCATGCCATGGAGGTAGCGGAGCCGAATTTGTCATTTAAAGGGATAGTCCCACCTTGAGTGTTTATGACATTCTCTTGCCTGATAGGTGGGATTGATGCAAGAATGGGGGTCCCCTAAAAGGGTTTTATCAGGACAGGTTATACCTACTATGCGGAGAGTCCGGTCACAGCTCATCCGGTAATGTATGCCAGCGGTGGAATGTGCACCACTGCCCCTTTCACTTCAATGGGACCTCCGGCGGTGAGCTGTGGCCGGACCCTCCGCACGACAGGTAAACCCCATCTCAGGGGGTTGTATGTTAGGCTCATTTTATTAAGCAAGTCAGCCCCCTTCCAGCTGATGCAGAAACGGAGAAGAGGGCTGGTGTAATTATAGAAGTGAGCCTAACTGCCAGCTCTTCGAGGTGACATCACGGGCACAAGCGATTATCAGACGTCGTTTTCACAACCGTCCGATATACGCTACCATCTGATGCCTTGGATTCCAATGCATCACATCAGATCACATAGGCATATTCCCGCGGCATAAAAGCTCTGGGCAGGAAGCCGGCCAGACCATGGCCGCTGCCATTGACTCCTATAGGCTGACAGCGGCCGGAGAAGGGAGGTGGGAGGGAGTTTAGCAGCGTGACTGCTAAACTCCCTCCGCTTTCTCTTCTCTTCTCTCCACCCTTTGCAATGGGAGGGGGCGGGGCGGAGGCGGTCTTTAAGGCCTAGAATGGGCTTGTCATTAAAGGGTTAACCCCTTCCAATCCGCTGTCTGAAGACATTATGATTTAAGGTTGTACAGCTCCGATGTTGGTAGACGTCCGTCGGGGTTCTCTTACTGTATATTGCCAGCCTCTCTGCTGTCGGAGCCTATCCAATGTGTCACCTCATGCAGTACTGGCTTTAGCCAGCAGATAGCGCCGTCATATAACGGCAGAAAAAGAGTAAGCCCCCTAGGAAAACCAGGATACAAATTCGATTGGAAAGGGTTAAGGAGAGTTTGCCGATACTTTATTTATTGCATACTGATGTTGAGCACATTATTCTCGTTTTATAGCCAAAGTAGAATTTTGCTTGCACAATGTTACAACCATTTGTCATAGATTCCCAGAATCCTTTGCTCTCTAGTAATAAGGAATCCGCAAAATTCAAGGTTGAGCTTTGGATGTAAATGGAGAAGAAAAATGATGTCACCCACCGTCATCAGGCAAATAATGATTTTGTTTCTTCCTTAGGCCGAAAATGTGAGCTGTGGCTTTGTGGGAACACGTTCACGCTAGCCGACATCCTTCTAGGAGCCACGTTGCATCGACTCAAGTTCCTGGGACTTTCCAAAAAACACTGGGAAGATGGGAGCAGACCAAACTTACAGTCCTACTTCGAGAGAATACAGAAGCGCTATGCATTCCGGAGAGTACTGGGCGACATCCACACCACTCTCCTATCAGCTGTTCTACCCAACGCATTCCGCCTCGTCAAACGGAAACCGCCATCTTTCTTCGGGGCATCTTTCCTTATGGGGTCACTAGGGGGGATGGGATATTTTGCCTACTGGTATTTAAAGAAGAAATACATCTAATGACTTAGCGTGTCCTTAGTTTGATGTCTCTGTGCTATGTGTTATAATTCAGCCGAGTACCAGAAACTGGAACAATCGTCGCCATGAAATATCCTTAACGCTAATGTAAACATTCCATGATAGAGAACAAGTAGACCTGATATTGCAAAACGACCGCTAGATTCGCAAATGACTTTTGTAGAGAATCAAAAAAAAAATCTATAAATTGATAAATGACGCAATCAAAAATTTCCTAAATTGCCGTTTTCCCTACAGGAGACCATAGACATAAAGATTGCCCCTCCCTCAGTGGGTTGTCCAATCTCCAGAATGCTTTTAAAGGGCATGTACTCCTTTAAATGAGTTTGACTAGGATTAGGAAAACATGGCTGCCTTCTTCCAGAAGCGACACCATACCTGTCCATGTGTTGTGTCTGGCATTGTAACTCGGTCCATTGAAATGAATATGGCTGAGCTGCAATACCACCATATAACCTGTAGACAGGTGTGGCGCTGTTTTTGGATAACTTTTAAAAGCATCTTAATTGAGACATCTAAGAAAAAAAATTTCTGAGGTGAGAACCTTTAAGGCGACCCTCCGGTTTTGGGATAAAATTCTGTCCCGGGACCAGAGGGGGAGGGGGTTACACTACCTGCAGTTATCCTTCCCTGCAGTCCCTTTGATCTGCTGGTCCGAGGTCCCATCTTCAGACTTCCAAGATGGCCACTGCAAACTTCAGACTACCTAATCCCCACAGTGCATTGGTAGTGTTAGACAACTAATGCATTATACCTGCTCTCTGATTGGCCAGTAGGTAGTTGGAAAATTGCTACAGCCATCTTGGAGGGCCAATGACAAGGCTGCCCAGAACTAGCGGATCAGGGAGGTGGCAGAGAAGAACAACTGTAGGTGATATACCCCGTCTGCCTTGGGACACAATTTTGTCCCGAAACCAAAGAGAATGCAACCGATAGGGGCAACGCTGAGTGTATCACTCCGCCATTTGTGGTTGGCGGATTCGCCACCTGAACTCTCCTCTGGCCAACGGCTATATGATGGGCACCAGTGACGTTTGGCAGAGGTGGCCAATCCCCAACCACAAATGGCGGAGTGATACACTCAGTGCTGCCGCTATCAGGTACATTCTGGCCATCAGACAGAGTTTTACGCTCGTTTGGCTTCACTTTAGGCCTTATTCACAGGAGTGAGTGTGATTTCTGTCAGTGTAAGGGCTTAAGGGAAAGGTCTGGAAAAAACCTTTTATCCCCGTATTTTTTATGTTATATCGTTTGAATTCCGTGTCATCGATATATTATTTATCATTGGAGAATAACATATTCTACAAACTTTTTTTTTTTCTAATTTTTCTGGAAAAAATGGCTTTGGAAAAAATGCTTTTTTCATTTTTTTGAGTCTCTAGTAGGCGAGCGTACTCGTTAAGGCAAAATACTCGAGCGAGTATTGCCATTTTCGAGTACATGCCTGCGCGTGAGGGTGAGCGGTGAGTTGCGGCAGTGAGCATGAGGGAGCAGGGGGGAGAGAGGGAGAGAGCGTTCTCCCCCTGGTTCCTCCCTGCCGGCCCCTGAATCTTTTGCCACGAGCGGGCATGTACTTGAAAATGGCAATACTTGCTCGAGTATTTAGCCTTAGTACGCTCGCTCATCTCTAGTCTCTAGCTCAAACAGACAAGCATATGCACAAATCCTTTTGCCGCTACAGAGCGTATTTGCGCACGAACAAGTCAAATTTATTATTTACATTTTTTGGTATTGCGTGCTGTAAAAAAAAAACAAAGCAGGACGATAATAGGTTCTGCCCTATTTTTCTCGCACGTAGAAAAACTAAACCCTAAAACTAACTGATTTCACGGGGAGTGATGTGTGGTTTACATTAGTTATTCTAGTGTTTTTACTTTTTTTAGCATGGCTTGACGCGAGCGTACGTACAAATACGCTCACCGCAGCATATCCGCACATGAACGAGGTTTGAAGAGGACCATAATGAGGGCTTCTTCAGATGGCTACGCGGCGTAGTTGTGCATGAACCGTATTTTTTTTTCTCAGACTGTTCAAACTAGTGTGCGCAAGTTCGAATAAAAATGCGGAAAGATAAGCCCTGCCCTAGCTTTACCGCATGTGTTAACGGGCGAGAACGCCGCTAGTGGCCACTGTTAAAATCAGTTACTTGGCATACAACACTGGGAAAGGAAGAGCGCTGCCCTAATTAGGCATTTTGTTGCTATTCCGAGGATTTCTTCCGATCGTTGCTTGCCATTGCTTCAGCGTATTTTCTTACATTGGCGCTGCAGGGCCCACTGGGAATGACTTTAAAAACGCCAATTACGATCGTGAGCTCGAACTCTATTTTCCTTCAAGCCCCAGAGATTTTCCAGAGGTAATTCGAAGTGGCAAATATGTACAGCGGCACAATAACTGTGTGTCCTGGCCAGCATTTCAGCACTAGAGCTGTCCACGGAAATCTTCCGGGGTTTAACTGCATGGTCAGTGCAGCAAGCCCCGGAGATTTTCCAGGTGTGCCACTAAAGGGGTTAACTGAGCTTGCAACCAAGGGTGTATTTGCATGGTGCAGTTTTACCGTATAAGCAAGAACTATGCAGACAAAAAAAACGCATGCTGTACCGCAAGCTAGCACTTGCGCCGTAATTACACAGGCGAGTGTGATATTGGAACAATATCATACGCTTAAATCCACGATTCTGCCTGTGATGCGTTTTGTAAGAAAAAAAAAACGTACCGTCGTGCATGCGATTTTCACACGCATGAAAAATGCACGGGAGAATCGCATATTTTTTCATAGGAAGGTTTTTATATCGCACTCGCATGAAACTCGCAATTACATGTGAGGGCGATGCCATTTTTTAAAACTTACCAATGGGAAATAATGAGCGAGTTTTTTGAGGAATCGCAGAGAGATAGAACAATTTCAGCGTGTCCTATCTCTGCGTGAGAAAAGTCGCACCTGTAAATAGACCCAGTGAAAATAATGGATTCCATTTTCATGCGAATTTTCTGCATCTTGCAACGCAAAAAACTCACAAAAGAAAACTGCTTGTGTAAATACGGCCTTAGGGCTCCTTCACACTGGCAAGCGCAATATCGAAGCGAGAAAATCGCAGCAATATCGCAATTTTGTTCATGCGATGTTTGCAAACCGCAGAAAGATAGGGCAGGCAGGGATCTCCAAATCGCACATCGCAGATGCGAATAAAGGCATTGAAAAGTATGTGGTTTCGTAGTTCTACGTTTTCTTGCATCGCTCAAAAAACGCGCAATTTTCTCGCCAGTGTGAAGGCAGCCTAGGGCTTTATTCACACAAGCATATAGATGCAGCTATTTACCCGCGTAATTACTCCGGGACATCTGAATGCATTGAATCCAATGGTGTGTGTGAATAGACACCAATGGCCTCCGTCAATGAAATGGCTTAATTAGTCTAATGAGTTTAAGAGGAGTTCTTTTCCTGCGCAATTACGCAGCGTATCACGCATTTGCTAGCGTACTGCACGCTCATTAGCTTATCCCCATTCACTTCTATGGGGACTTTAAGAGCGCAAATGCGCAGGAAAGTAGAAACTGGGTATGTTTTAACGAACCAAAATGTGCAGGAAAAATCTACACGTAAACGAGCGCAATGAAATCAATTAGTTCTGTTCACGACTAGAGATGAGCGAGTAGTGCCTTAGCCGAGTATCCTCCGGCTCGTCTCTAAAGATGCGGGGAGCGGCGGGGGAGAGCGGGGAGGAACGGAGGGGAGATCTCTCTCTCCCTCTCCCCTCCCCCCCCCCCCCTCGCTCCCCACCGCAACTCACCTGTCACCCGCGCCGGCCCCCGAATCTTTAGAGACGAGCGGGGAGATACTCTGCTAAGGCACTACTCGCTCGAGTAATGTGCCTTAGCGAGTATACTCGCTCATCTCTATTCACGACGTATTGCGGGCGCAAAATTTTCATGTGCAAATACGCCCATATGACGCCGGCATTAGACCATAGCAAACCATGTGGGTATTTTACTGCGCAGTTCTTGATTGTGAGGCAAGAAAAACCGCACAACCGCACCGTGTGAACACATCCCAAGATGTCTGACATGTTTCTGGCAGATGTATGAAATTTCTATTAATCAGTTCGTCACCAGAGACCTTCTTATTATCCCCTCTTGTTGATTGGACCAGCACAATCATCATTATGTCTATGGTCACCTTAAGGACATTGCCTTTAAGAGCACCAATCATATACTCTGTTTTGGGAAGGAGCAGCCATTTTAGGCCCAGACCAGTTATACACCCACATGTTAAGGCTGCCTCCTACAGAGCGACAAGCGGCTTCGCTGCCCTTAGCAACCAATCAGCTTTCATTTTCTATAACTCTGGTTCGTTGCTATGGGCAACCAGGCCACGATCTTCCCTGAGACGATTAATTGGCGAGTTCACTACATGTGGGGCACTTGTGATATTGCTAAGGGCTGACATAGTGGACCTCATGCACCAGGCCTGCCACGGAAAAGCAGGCCGCCACCACACTCTAATGAAAGCTGAAAGAAAACCTGTCTGTGTTGCCCATAGCAACCAATCTTGGCACAGCTTACATTTTACCTCAGCAGTATAAGAACCCACAGCAACCAATCACAGAGCAGCTTTCATTTCTTATACTACTGAGGTAAAATAAAAGCTGCGCTGTCATTGGTTGCTATGGGCATACTCTAATGAAGGCAGTCTAAAAAAAAATCTTTGTTGGACATAGCAACCAATCACAGCACAGCTTTCATTTTACCTCAGCAGTATAAGAAATGAAAGCTGTGCTATGATTGGTTGCTTGCCAAAGACATTTTCTTTCAGACAGCTTTTATAAGAGTGCGGTGCCGGACTACTTTTCCATGGTCAACCTCGTACCACAACTGTCCTAGATGGAAACTGGCTTTGTTGCCCATAGCAACCAATCAGAGTTCAGCTTTCATTCCTGAAACTGCCCTGGAAAGGTGAAACATTCATTGTGATTGGTTGCTATGGGTAACAAGGCCTGTTTTTCTGTCAGACAATTTTGATTAATAAGGCCCAGTGTACAGGCGGAGCCCACAAAATGGCGGCCTCCAGTGTGTGTGCGCAATAGGTTCACTTGTTCACTTTAAGTGAAAGAAAAGAATATATTTATGACCAAAACGTATTAAAAAGAAGCCATTATCTTTGTAAACACTCCATTCCTTCCTGAAGAGCACAGAATAAAAGTCCCTCACGTACAAACGCTGGAGACGGAGCAATTCAATAGTTTTACTGTATTTCTTATGTTTTTAAGGTTTTTTTCGGATACTTTCAGCATTGGCTGTTCTGAGAATGTACCGGGTTTCGCCTTCATCCTACCAATGCCTTTCAAAGCGGCGCCCTTTACGTTTCCGCCATTGTCATGTTCTGTGTCATATTTTTTTAGCACATTGAGAACGTATGAGCCCGTCCCATGTGGAAGTCTCCCCCGTGCGGACGGCCATCATCACCATTAGTTACAGGGTTCAAAACTTTCTTGTGCCTTTTGTATGTCAGAAATAGCAACTTCCATTCGATGACAAGAAAGTGCCGAGGAACTTCAATAAACTTGTGGTGGGAAAATGGTAGAATCTTATTTCAAAGACGTCTTCATTTCTTCCATGACGGGCTCCCTCTGCTCTGCTGTCCTTACATCCCATACGTACTGGGACATAGAACGTGACGAAATTGGATTTTATTCCCATTTTCAGCATTGTGTTGGGCCGCCTTTGGCCTCGATGGCCGCAGCAACTCTCCTCAGCCGCGTTTCATCAAATTCCTCTAGATGTGTGGAGGGATTTACCTCCATTCTTGGAGGAGAGCTTCAGATAGTGATGCGGGGGTGATGGGTGTGTTGGGCGTGCACAGATACGGCATTCTAGTTTGGCGCAAAGATACTTGATGAGTCTTGTGTGGAACAGAGTGCTAAGCTCTTGCTCACGACCTGCCTGCTGCAAGTTCAATCCCTGCATGGTTCAGGTTGCCAGCTCAAGGTTGGCTCATCCTTCCGAGGTTGGTAAGATGAGTACCCAGCTTGGTGGGGTGGGAGTAATAAATTACCTGAAAGTGCTGCAGAATAAGATTTTATTTTCTGGGATTGAGACTAGGACCTTCGGCTGGCCAATGAAGTTTGCAGATGTTCTGCTCCTCAATCAAACCTCAACTCTGCGGCTGTAGGACATGGTCATGTTGGTAGAGACACAGGGTGAGTAATGCCACGGTCTCTGTACCCATTGGCGTTGAGGGTGGACTTCCCACACCATAACAGAGCCTCCTCATGTAGAAACTGTTCTCCAGGCAACCGCCACATCCAAGTATGGCCATCTTGTTATTTCTATAGCACCAACTTATTCTACAGCGCCTTCAGGTAATTTATTTATTACCCCCCACCCCCACCCCCACCAAGCTGGGTTCCGACCTCGGAAGGCTGAGTCAACCTTGAGCCAGCTAACTGAACCATGCGGGGATTGAACTCGTTCTGCTGCCTTAACACTCTGCGCCACACAATCGGAAGATGGCGTTCAGTGATTCTTCTGTCCACAACACTTCCTTCCACTCATTTACATTCCAAGAGCGACGCTCCGAGCCCCATCGCAGGCGCCGAGGTGCAGTCACTGCTGTGATCTTGGGCTTGTGTGCAGCTGCTCATCCATGGTAACCCTTCACATGCAGTTCCCTACAGATGGTTCTTGTGCTGATGGATGTTCCAATGGCCGTGAGACCTCCGGAGCGAGGGCAGACGATGTGCGTGATGCCTTCACAGCTCCTACAAGGCTTCATTGTCTATGTTCTGTCCGTTTTACAAAGTCTCCCCACACGTGGCTGCACCGCACACATCGGATGGTTTCCATTGCCAACAGTGGACGTATTACAAACATGTTACAATACACTCGTCTTATACCTAATGCTCACACATCTGATTTGCATATCCCCTTTTGATTGACAGCACAGAACTGGTGGGGGTCCCGATACTTTGGTCAACATAGTGAACAGTAGAACAAGTGGTCCCCATCCTGTGAGTTCCCAGCTGTTTCAAAACTACAACTCCCTGCAGGCACGCTGGGAGTTGTATCTACCCTCTCCTGACAGATACGCTTCACTAAATAGCTGTATTCTCCGTGATATAATAATTCAAAGGCAACTTTTCTTCAACTTTTCCACTATGGCGACCCTCTGTTATTCTTCCTAGAAATATACAAATAAATTGACAATTGGGTGTTACTGTTCCATTTCCCAAGAAGACATGTCCCAATGCTGTCCAATCAGTGTTGACAGGAGGGATGGTAATGGCAGGTATCAATTTATTCATACATTTCCAGGAGGAGTAACAAAGTAACAGCACAATGCTCCAGCATTCTATCATGGTGCATACAAGTATTACAGACATGTCGGGAGAGAGGACAACGCCATCGCTACAACGTAACGTTCTACAACTTCGTATATACTTTGTACTTCCAAGATCGTTTCCAAGATCTGTGCTTGCTGTCAGTAAATGGAAGAACTCTTGTTTACATTGAAAGACTGACAACCTGTACATTCCTACTGATGAGAAGCTGATACAATTGTATTGTGTCCAGACAATCCTCTGCGAGAACATCTACAGCACAAACCTCTCCTTTGCAACAATGTGCATTTACACATTCGATGATCGCGTGAACGAGAGGCAGCTGTGACCAAGTCGCGGCTGCATCTCTCGTTTTGTCGCCCGTTCAGATGGCTGGAGCTGTGGCGCATACACGCGGCAGCCCAGAACACCATCAGGCAGGGGGAGAGAGTTTAGCTCTCTTTATTGGAGCCTCCACACAGGTGTGCAGCAGTCTAAGAATCAGGTACAAACTGCCAACTGAGTACTGCTGTATCCATAGCAACTGAGGCCGCAGGGGTGTGTGGGGGATGTAGTCTGCCCATAATTCCTCCATTCAGTGCAGAAGGATAAAGAACCTGTGATGATGTTACCATCATGTGATCAGGGGGCGAAGCTAAGAGCAGGTATGTGTAAATTTGTGAGGCGCCATTTATTGGAGTCTCCACAAGGGTGTGCAGCAGTCCGAGAGACAGGTACAAACTTGCAGACTGAGTACTGCTGTATCCATAGCAACTAAGGCCGCAGGGGTTTGTAGGGGATGTAGACTGCCCATAATTCCTCATTCAGTGTAAAAGGAGAATAAAGGGCCCGTGATGACATCACTGTCTTGTGATTAGGGGGTGGGGCTAAGAGCCAGTAACTGACATCACAGGTGCTTCAGGCTCTGCACGCAACTCACCCGCCACACACACAAATTTGACGGCCAAGTGGTAATCAGTAGTTTGACTATACGAACTAAACCCACTTACGGACATGTGAACGAGCCCTTATAATCATGGTGGTCAGTCAGGCGCTGTTTAAACTCTTTCACACGAGCGTATGCGTTTTCTTGGCGCGCCATAAAATTGCATGAACGGCTGTTTTTACGCGATCACAGCCAGCGTTTTCTCGCCCATTAACACGACTGGGAGCGTCATTTTTAGCCAAAAAAATATGTTGCACCACAGAAAACCCTCGCTCTGCCAAAATCTTCAGGATGCCTTCCAATGCCTATATAGAGGCACCTGTAAGCGTTTTGCAGCGTTGGACCCCTCCCTTTTTTTTCCAGCTCCCATAGGAGTCTATGGGAGCCGCCACAGTATATCATGCAAAAGATTGTTCTAGAAGTATCCTTTTAGCCTCCATATTTAGGCCGGCTGTATTTCGGTTGCATAGGTTCCATTTTTGACGGTCCAACATATTTACGCGTAGTATATTTGCCCATGTGAACGAATGCATTAGAAACCAATGCCTCAGATGGTCACGTATATAGGTGTTTACACGCTCATGAAGCCTTCAGGTGCATTCACATGGGCGACAGCGTCGCGTCTCACATTCCCGGGCGTGACTCACGCGGCAAAACACATGGACACCCCGTCAGTGCGTTATGTGATGTGCGGGAGACCAGCTCCAGCATTTCTGTGCAGAGAGCGCGGTCTTGACTAGTGGTCAGCCTCTGGATATAAACACAAATGTTCTTATTCACTAACAGCAAGCAGAGTTTTTGAAGACGACCCAGACTTGAAATAGTAAAAGTATTTTGGAAAGTTGCAGAACCTTTCGTAATACAGTGAGTTTTGACTCTGTGTAGTGTAGAAAAATATGTCTGTCGCTGTCTGGAAACAGTCAACAAGCAGGCCTATTGCTTTATTCCATTTAATTCAAACACGGCGGACGGTCCGCAGTTCAAGCCGCCCGTAGGGAAACATGGGCGTCCGCAGGTGAATTAAAGCATGCGGATTTGATTTGCGGATCTTTGGATGCGGAAATCAATTGCAGCATGCTCCGTTTCAGTGCGGGTCCCGCCGGGACGGCTTCCATTTGAGATTAACATTAACATTGCGGACTGGCTGTGGATTAATAAAAGATTCTACTGCGCATGGGTGGCGGTCCGCAGTGAAGACCCGGACAGGTACGCATGGTCCTCGGCCGTGGGCAGGTTCCCGCATGCAGAATGAGACCCGCCCGCGGATAAGTGAAAAGACAGTGGAGATGTAATATACAGACCGCCGTTTACGGACTATTGCGCCGTAGGTGGAGCTTCGTTTTAATAAAAAGACAAACTAACGATTAGTACGAAGTATTTATTTGTTCCAGGCTTTGTATACATATATCCCCAACTCCACATATGAAACGCCGCATGTCAGAGTGATCCGGGTCTGTGGGGTTAATACTGTCGGTTGCTGACATAAATGTTGCGTTAATCGCACTAAATACAATAAAGCGAAACAGTCCTACAGAGCGCACGAGGCGGAAATCATTCCTTCATGGAAGTTCATCTCATTCGTATACCTGCCACCATTTAAATCTCCATTTTCTTGCACTTTAAGTCACACCCCATACACCCAATACCCATAAAGCCTCCCAGAAATGCCCATTTTAGGACAGAATTGTATAAGCCCCACCCCTTTGCATCCATGTTTGCTTTCAGTATCATAAAGCTATGTGACCCTGACAACCAATCCAATTTCATTATCAAACCTGCGCTTACATAAGAACTGAAGTCTGATTGGTTGCTATGGACAAAAGCTCAACACTGCATCGTCTAAACTAGGGGGAAGTAAAGCAGTTCTCCATAGCAACCAATCAGAATTTAGTTCTCAGTTTTTAGAGGCCCTTTAGAAAATGAAAGCAGCAATCTGCTTGGTTGCTATGGGCAACTGATAATTTACCTCAGCGTGTTCCCAGCAGTTCCATTGTGAGACCTCAAGTCTCTCATGTAGTATAGGCCTAAATAAAAGTACCAAGAATACTATAATTTAGCTTATTAAGCCACCACAGACGCTCGTTAAATAGTAAAGGCGGCCATTTTGTGTGTAAAAACTGTATTTGTAAAGCTGCTGTTCAAAACCACAGCGAGGCTGCACTTCACAAAATGGCCGCCACCATCAGGTCTTCATGAAAACAATAATTACATAATATGAATAACTTTCCTCCTCGTCTTCAGTCAAGTTGCTGTTTTCTGACAGCGCCATGATGGCTCCCACAGGATACGTCACCAGGCTTTCCCAGAGAGAGATGGCTGAAATGTATGAAGAGAATTTTTCATACTTTGACAGAAGACGACGCAAGGAATTATGACACAACATAAATATAGACGAAACGGCGCACATTATATCAGTGGAAAACCCTGTGATACAGACAAGTTACTGCAGGTGCCTCTTTTGCGCCAAAGTTTTGACACATTTTTAGACCACGTTCCTTTTTCACTAAACCACATTGTTATTTAATTCAAAATCGTCTACTGAGGCGCATAAAAGTCTCTGAAAGACACAATACTTCTGGCATAAAGCATGAAAACCCGTTTTTGGGCGCGAATGTAACGATAAGTCTGTCACATTTAACGTAGTAAATCTCCCCTGTGGTGTTATGTCCAGTATGGCGCAAGGATTGTGTGCATCTCTATGACCGTGTTCACAGAGCGCAATCTGCTACGGATTTGATTGACAATTTGACTCAGATTTCGCATCAAATAAGCCAGTTAACGGACATTTTACACGGGACGGAATAAGGACGTGCGGACATTTCTGCGTCACAATGTTACCCTTGAATGTCGCACCTGTTTAAATCCGCCCGCCTTTACTTCAAAACCGCAAGAATAAATTCCACAGCAGAAAAGCTTTCTAATGCAGAATTAAGGACGTTTTGCGGAATTGTTGTTGCGCATTTCTAACCTACAGGAGATGTAAATCTGCAATTTCGTGTGTGGAATAAAACGCAAGAAATTCCACAGAACACAATCTGCAACGTAACAAATCAGTGCTAATTTTTGACAAAATTCGTATCTGCGCTGCGTCCTGCGGACAATTCCGCGTAAGGGGTCCCCTATACAGCGTGGATTTTTACGCATGCAGATTTCAAATCTGGTCAAGACAAAAAACAAGCGACCGGTTACTTCTGGAATCGGCGGCAGGTTTTTCGCGCACACATAAATCGCACAGAGCGCAGCTAATCCACGGGCGGATCCGCAGCGGCTGTAATGTAAATCTGCGGCAGAAACAATGGAGATATAGAAAATCCATTCTCAGGGGATGTTCACATTAGGATTCTACCTTCCATCAAGCCTAAACGTGCGCACTTGTCATTGCGTTTGACCTCTCTCACGTCTTGTGTTTTTGTGGATAGGAAAGCGTAGCATGCCACGCTTTTTTCTGTCCCACCAAAAAAAAAAAAAACGTATGGAAACGTATAGTAAATAAAACGCTTCCCGCCATTTTTTTTATCATCAAATGCTTGAAAAAAAATAAAAAATAATAAAATTACAAAAATTTGAGAAAAAAAGTTTCCATTAAAAAGCATAAAAACGTACACAAACGTTCAACGCTTTCATTTAAAAAAAATGTACAGGTATGCTTAAAATAGCGCACGCTTGTATACTTTTTCCCCGTTCATTTAGGCCCCCTTCACACGGGCGTATTTGAGCAGAGAATACAACCCGTTCAGTCACACGCGCGTATTTTGCCTGTGCATTTTGGAGGTCTTACTGCGATCGGCGGTAAAAACACGCATTGAAAGGTAGACATTTTTAAATTTTTCTTCTGCTCGCAGAATACGCAATTCGTATCCACGAGAGTGAAGAAAAATCGCCGCATGCTCTATTCCATTGTGGAAGCCATGCAGACGACCTCCGCTGATGTCAACGCAGGCGTGCGACCCGCAGCCCATACGCAATTGACATTGAAAAACGCATCTGGAACTCATTAGACTAATTCGCCATTTCAATAGGTGCAACTTTATTGGACGCACGTAAATAAACATACATTACGGGCGCGAAAACTACAGAATACGCCGATGTGTGCGCAAAAACAGCATCGGTCATTCTGCACATAGGCAGCGCTCAGGCACGTGTAAATACGCTCGTGTGGGGGGGCTGAACATACACTAAACTACAGGGAAATCCCCATGTGAGCGGCCCCTTCACGCGGATTTCTACGGACGTTCGCATCGGATTTGTACGACATGGATTTGGCCTGAGGTGTTCGCTGTACCCCGTGTCACGCGCCACCCGCAGGCTACACAGTAGGCATAAGCAGTCTCTGCTGCGGCAATGGCGGAAGACGGTAACGTCCACAACAGCCTTATTGGGGTCCGGGCCTCCCTGACGCAGAGAAGACGTCTCCATTTTATAGTCCAAAGCCAATAACATTAGTGTTATACATGTCATGAAATACAAATACCCCTAATCCAGCATCTGATAGTCCAGAAATTCTGATGGTCCGCTGCATTAGACAATCCTGGGCTATATGCGGTCACAAGCCCCCAGACCCGCATCCTTACCAGAGTGTGCAATGGTCTTGCCCCATGTCGGAGCTACTCACTGTATACAGTACAATTCCTTTAATCCGGCATCATAGGTACCGAACTATCAGATTGACAGATGACACCGAAAATTCTATAAAACTCATATGAAAGCCTACAAAACATTCCAGATACTAAGAAAGGTTCGTACAAAACCTGCTATTATACCGAAAACAAGTGCCAGATTAGCAGACTTTCTGGATTACCAGATTAAAGAACATTCCATACACACACATACATTCCTGTAGTAAGATATGGTTAGTGTTATCACATGGTCATGCAAGGATCACCCCTCCTTCTGTTCGGTGGATTTACATGGCAGTTTGGTGGGAATTTTTAGACTTGCGCAAAACTGTCTTTTAAAAAAAAAAAAAAAAAAAGCAGTCCTATTTGGGGGCGATTCTTGTTCGAGAATTGTCCATTATTTGCCATGGCAGAAAAACAACACATTTTGCGCACGTACCAGGTGATTCGCATGCAAGCGCTTCTAACCCCCAAATGCATCGCACACTGCAGAATAATCATTGGTAAGCGAGTGCGATGTAGATCCGCCCTGACCTATACCGCACTCGCCCGCGTGAATACACCCAACAGAAGAACATATGGGAGAGGCGATTACACCCCAAGACCGGTTTTAGGCGAGCGTATTGGAACACGTCCGTAAGACGGATGACATTACAGCCGTACGGCATCCATACTTGCCTTGGTATTTACTGTCACTGGGTAGATACTGACCCGTTACCCAGGAGAAAATACCAAAATGGAGGCAAAAAAAGAAAATAGGTCATGCTGTATTTAAAAAAAAAAAAGGCTATGAAAAATACAGCCACGGAAAACAGACCAAATATAGCTTTAGGCCTCCTTCCCACGAGCGTGACGGGCTCCGCCGCGTAATATTACGCAGTGAAGCCCGTCACGGCGCCCCCCAGAGCCCCTATACTTACCTGCGGGAGATAGCGTGAAAACGCTTCCCCGCCCACCGCCGCCGCGTCACCGGCCGTGTCACGTGACGCGGCCGGCCGCGTCATATGGCGTCATATGACGCGCGGCGGTGGGCGGGAAAGCGTTTTTTCACGCTATCTCCCGCTGGTTACAGCGGGAGATAGCGTGAACGGACGGCTTCCATTGACTGCAATGGAAGCCGTCAGCGCGTACAGCCCGTCCTCACCCGCAGAAAATAGAGCATGCTGCGGGTGAGGACGGGAGTAATCGCGGTGCGTAATTCCGCGGTGGAATTACGCATCGTGAGCATTGTGCTATTAGGTTCAATAGAACCTAATAGCAGGGTGCAACGCAGCGGATTTTTGCCGCGAATTTACGCGGCGTAAATCCGTTCGTGGGAAGGAGGCCTTAAAATACATCCGTCTGAAAGTGGTCTAAAGGCCCGTTTACACGCAAAGATGATCGCTCAAAATTCTTTCAACAGATAGGATAATTGACAGTTTGAGCGATCATTTTGTATAAGCTGCTAATGGAAACTAATGCCTATTAGTAGCTTATTAGCTTCATTTGCAAGTAAATGAGCCTCCATGACCTGTATGCAGAGAACAACAGGTGGTCTGTTCTCTGCATACAGCTCCTCTTTGTTCTGCTGCGGGGCCGCAAGCTGAATACAATCTAATCAGCGCTCCCTGGAGAAACACAGTGTCCAGTCCCTGCTATCATCTCTCCAGCCGAAAGATGGATTTTATGCTCACCTAAAACTCATCGTTTGGCCAAAAAGTAAACAACAGTAGCATTTACACGCAACAATTATCGCTCAAAAGACATCGTTTGAGCGAATTTTGAGCAATAATCGTTGAGTGTAAACGGTCCTTAAGACCACACTTCCCAAAATTTTTGGCCAAAAGTAAATCCGTAATGAAATCCACGTATTAAACTGCAGATGTACCTTATTGCAATGACTGAAATTCGCTGTGAAAATCTGCCGCACTTCCGCAACAGAAAGGGCACGCCGCCTGGGAACGAATGGGGTTGTTCTAACCGCATTCAGTATTGCAGTGTAGTATGTGGTGGGATTTCAGTGTGGATTCTGCACCCAAAAGTCCAGAACAAATACGTCTTACCTCCTTCCTAGGCAAGGAGCAGATCCACAGTGAATCCATGACCAGATCTGCAGGTTTTAGGCTTTTTTCATATATATGTCAATACGATAAAAGCGACTGCGTACCGCGGCATCCGCCTCGCTGCCCACGCTGCATATAAGAGACGTACTACCATAACACTGAAGGCCTGAGTGCCGCCATAGTCCATCACGCGCATCGCTAACTAACTATTCTGCTGTAGTGTGGTCTCTGTAGACGGGCGCCATGCCAGCTGTAGAGCGTTACCCCTCCGGATACATTCATACGGAGCAGAAAATAGTGCGAAAAATCTGCATCAACACCGTGATAAATAGCGGGTCAATATCCGAGGCGCCGGTGCGGATCTCGACACCTTTCAATTAAAGGGTTTAAATCTGCTACGGATCCGTATGAAAAGCGTGTCAAAATCCACACCGCTCACGCGGATTGACGGTTTTTAAGGTGAATCCGCACCATTTTCCGCTACATGTCGCTCTATTCTGCCGTTCCTGAGTGAGATACGCTTCTGGGAAAGCTGGGTGACAACCAATATGTCCACCATTAATGTTCCCATCCAGCTTTCCTAGAGTCATGCATGGCCTCGGTGCTTCAAAAGAGCCTGGGAAAGCTGGGTGACCATAGTCAGTGTAATCCTGGCAGTACCGACAGTCACCCAGATTTCCCAGAGTGCTTTAAACTGACCCGTACAAAGCAAGATCGCTTCTCCGACTACCTGATGCACAATGTGCATTGAAAGACATTATAAGCTGCTCTTGATTGGCTAGTGCAAGTCACATGAGTAGCACTGGCCAATCAGAGCAGCATGTAATGCCTTATGGTCCCCTTTAAATGCGTTGAATTCTCGATTGCTGATCAACACGCATGTAGATCGGCGCTCGGGTCATTTTCTTTTTACATAGGCCAAAATTGTTCGCCCGTAGGTTCACGCGGGGAGGCGCTCCACCAATCAGAAAGCATTTTCACGATCGCGTAAACGAGCGTTCCTCAGCCCGCGTATACGATCATAAAAATGCTTGCTGATCGGGTCAACGAGCTTCAGAGGACGATCAGGCGGGATATTCGGCCCACATAAAAGGACCATTGGACTACCAATGTATAGTCTTCACGTAGTCATAGAAACGCTGCGGCCATCTTGGTTTGTCCAGGACCGAAGGGTCGCTTTAATAAACTGACGGAGACTTTCTACGATCGGACACATTCACCCCCAGATGGCACTATTTGCTGTAGCCTCGCTTCCCCTCTTTGGTGGTGGATCTCGGTGGGAGTCCCGGGGAGTATGGCGTCAGGTACCACCGCTTGTAGGTGATGTACCACCCCAGGATGCCACAACTCGTTCCCAGGAGTTTTTGTGAGAAGTCGTGAAAATAAACAGCGGTACAAAAAAACATGAAAATCCACACGAAAAACAGAAAGGCTAGCGACAGAGTCAGGGCGTTGATGAGATGCTTCTGCCAGGGCTTCTCAAAGCGGACAAAGTGGGCGACGGCGGCCTCCTCCAGGATCATCAGGGTGCAGTACGGCAGCAGGAAGGAGTGGCCCGAGATATCGAAGCCGTCCCAGAAGAATCCGCCGGTGATACACGACCGCTTATCCGTGTGCTCCGCTACGATCTCCAGCACCGTCGAGGAGTTGTAACAAGCGCCCGTGGCGTTCTCAACAATCATGAAGACCCGCGTGCAGGAAAACCAGATCGCGGTTCCTACCAAGAGGGCGCCCAGTCGGCGGAAAACTGCGCTCAGGCTCCTTGTGGCGACATAGGTGGTCAAGGCAATGAAAGGCAAGAGAAAGAGGAACGTCCATCCCCAGGAGACCTTCACAAAGTACCTGCAGGGACACAGGAGCGTTAGAATACTGCAACTTAGAAGGAAGAACTATAGCAATGGTGGGGATTGGGAACCTCAGTAATATTACAGGGGGGCAGCAATTGTGCCCCACAAGATTATAGGGGAAGCAGCTGTGACCAGCAGTGTTATTTGCAAGGATCACTGGCTGTGGTTGGCAATGTTATGGGGCATCTGTAATATTATAGGGGGCCACCAACTGTCATTGGCAATGTTATGGGTGGGCACCGGTGGTGACCAGCAATGTTATGGGGTGTAGTAGACATGATGACTAGTTAGTGTAAAATGTCTATTGATTTGTATAAACTAGATGTATTACGCAGCTGTAGTGATTTAACTCTGTAGAGGCTAATGGCTGCATAATTTCATTATGGTAATTGCTGGACAATGGCATGGTGAAAGATGTGTGCTATAACGTTAGCCTCTTAAGGGTTGAAGTCACATTGCTATACTATAAGAACTGTATCCACCTTGGGCGTTTTCCCAGCCCTCCCCCATCCTCAACTTCTGAGACAAAGAAGCTACTTTTGCCTGATCACTTGTTGAGGAGACAAAGACTGGCTCATACACTGGACTTGAGAGGGGTGTAGGGAGGGGTGGGGGATTCAATATGGCCCAACAAATGCAAACCTATATAGGTTACTGATGTAATGTGTTATACGCCCATAAAGGGCAGGTATTATGTGTTTCAATAAAATGAGGGTCTGAGCAATGTATCGCCCAGATCCAGTTTAGACCTGAGACTTACATCGTGTCTGACTGGTTGTTATAAGGCGTGCGCATGCCATGCTACACAATTAGGAAGCTACAGAATACTCCGAAACCTGCTGGAGAAAATGCCATCCACTTGTAATGTTACGGGGCACATCAGCTGTGACCGGCAATGTTACATGGGGTTGTGACCGGGAATGTTATGGGTCACCGGCAATATTACATGGGGCTGTGACCGGCAATGTTACATGGGGCTGTGACCGGCAACGTCACGGGGGCCCACCAGCTGTGGCCGGCAACGTCACGGGGGCCCACCAGCTGTGGCCGGCAACGTCACGGGGGCCCACCAGCTGTGGCCGGCAACGTCACGGGGGCCCACCAGCTGTGGCCGGCAACGTCACGGGGGCCCACCAGCTGTGGCCGGCAACGTTACGGGGGCTCACCAGCTGTGGCCGGAAACGTTACGGGGGCCCACCAGCTGTGGCCGGCAATGTTACGGGGGCCCACCAGCTGTGGCCGGCAACGTTACGGGGGCCCACCGGCTGTGACTGGCAACGTTATAGTTCTGGGGGCGATGTTGCAGAAGCACTGGCTGACAACGTTTAGGGCGCTCTGGCTGTGGCGTGCATTATGGGGGTCAACAGCTGCCAACATTATGGGGGAACTGTCTGACAATGTCAGGGGGTATTGTCTATCTGATAAGGGGGGCCTGGATAAGTAACAGCGGCCCCGCCCCGGGCAGCAGCTCCATCACTATAGGTGACCAGCAGTTCAGCACGTGTAACCTATAGCACTATCACATGGTGCAGCAGTAACCGCCCACGGACGCTAGGGGGAGCCCCGCACATAGCGCCGCACAATGACAAGTCTCCGGCTGACCCCGCCCCCCGGTCGCTCACACGTTCAAGATGTTCTTCTTGTTATTGAAGTAGGAGTCCGGCAGCGGCCATTGCTCCTTCAGCAGGGAGCCAACGAGCGACATGAGCGCCAGCGCCCAGGCGGCGTGTCTGCGGGCCGTCTCATTGAAGCACCTTCTCCGAATCCGCGAAGCGTACACCTCCAGGAGCTCCATGCTGGGCCCAGGCCGCCGGCCGTTAAACCACACGTGACATGCTCAGCAAATCACCGGCCGCCAAACTCAGGGCGAGTCCGTACATTGAAACATGGCGCTGCCTGACTCAGCGGGGTGGTGTGCTTTTTTTTTTTATGACTAAACTTTATTAACACATTCACATTTTTGTATAATCATAGTAATAATGCTGAGCAGATAGAATTCCTGAGCTTACTACTGTGGAAAGTGACACAAACGTCATCATTAGTAACCACAGGTGGAATAAAGGTGCTATAAAATGGTTTATAGGACAATGCCCTGATGTTATTCTATAGCCCCCCTTCAGATTTGGAAGTGATCTGATAATACTCCTAGTTGTCCCACAGTTTATGCACACTGTTTTTTTTTTTCAAGTATGGTCATGCGCCATTTACAATAAGCCACACCCTTTAGTTAAGGTGATCAGATTTCCCCAGGGTCTAAGCGGAACAGAGAGGTGTGGTCAGGGGCGGGGCTTATCACGACTTCTGATTTTACCTACGGCGTTATAAAGAGTATAGGGCCGGTTCAAAATAGACAAAGAGCAAATGCCACAAAATTTTCGTATCCAAAAAACAGTCATTATCGGTACCATTGGTGCGGATTTTGACTGGAGATCAGCCGTGTACCCTCAGCATGTCTTACTATGCGGCGCTCCCCCACACATCCTCTGTAGGTTTCCCGCTGTCAGCGCTCGCTGGCTTCCGGTTCCCAGTGGCTTGTAGTTGCCTGACCTGACAAGCATTATCTGACCAGGCCGCTGGGAACCGGAAGCCGGGGAGCGCTGATAACGGGAGGAGGTGAGGGGAAGCGCCGCATAGTATGAAATCAGCTGCGGGTACGGGGCTGATTTCCGGTCAAAATCAGCACCAATGGTACCGATTTTAATTGTTTTATTGAGGCAGAAATGTCCACTGAGGACAATCTGCAGCATTTCCGCCACGTGTAAACTTACCCTAAGTTGGCTTGAGGTATGCTTCCATGTGCAGAACGGCCTCAGTAGTAAGAGTGTCCCCAATATTGGCCTCAGTAGTAATAGTGTCCCCAATATTGGCCTCAGTAGTAAGAGTGTCCCCAATATTGGCCTCAGTAGTAAGAGTGTCCCCAATATTGGCCTCAGTAGTAATAGTGTCCCCTATACTGACCCCAGAAGTAAGTGACCTTGACAGTGGCCACAGTAGCAATAGGGTCCCCTATATCAGCCCCAGTAGTAATAGGGTCCCCTGTATCAGCCCCAGTAGTAATAGGGTCCCCTATATCAGCCCCAGTAGTAGTAGGGTCCCCTGTATCAGCCACAGTAGCAATAGGGTCCCCTATATTGGCCTCAATAGTAATAGTGACCCCAGTAGTGGACATCCGGGCACATACATTTCCTGCCACAGTAGCTTCGAGCAAAGAAGCAGCTGCATTTGGAAGCCAGTGTTAGGAAGCCTTCAGAGGAGGTGAGGGGCAACGCTGCATAGTATGACATCAGCTGCGGATACGCGGCTGATTTCCTGTCAAAATCCGAAACAACATTTTTTTAAAATGACAAAAAAAAAATCGCAGCATGTCCTATCTTTCTGTTTTTGTTTTTTTTTGTTTTTTTTCAAGCGCCCATGTTTACCTATAGAGTCTCTTTTTTTATAGCAACGCACAAGCTTGCGATTTTTGTGCGATGCTTTTTTAACATTTTACGCTAAAAAATCGTGCCAAAAGCGCGCTCAAAAATCGCAAGCGGCAGGAATGTTTTTGCAAGAAAAAGCAGCGCTGACGCTAAAAAATCACGGGAATAAAGCACAATCATGCCGCGATTTTCTCACGGTGATATAGCGATCGCCAGTGTGAAGGAGCCCTAAGGCTGGTCTCACACGAACAGATTTGTATCGTGGATTCCGCGATCAGTGTCCGCGCGGACTTTCTGCAGCAAAATGCAAGCATTGAAGAGCATGTAGTTTAAATTTTTCCTTCACACTCGGATGCGAATTGCGTATTCCGTGAGCGGAAGAAAAATTGCAGCATGCTCTATTTTGCCGCGGAATCCGCACGGACGGCCTCCATTGATGTCAATAGAGGCATCAGATCCGCCGTCCATACGCAATTAACATTGCGTATGGGCTGCGTTACCTGCATCAACGCTAAGCGACGGCGGTGGAAATACAAACAAAGCAAAGAAAAAACTGTACTGTGTATGGCCGCCTGTGAGCCTCCGCAGTCGTCTGCAGTACAGTTAAGCGAAGTACGCAGGGTCACCAACCGGGCTCACAACCGAAATCCGCAGCGGGCCTCCTGCATGTGGAATCTGATCCGTTCCTGTGAGCCGGCCTTATTCTCCGTTCAGATTTCTGTCCGTTTCTTACACATTGTCGGCAGCACATTATGGTCTAGAATGTGAGGGTTCACCTCCGTGTTCATAGTTCTTGCCACTACAACCAACGGACTGAGACCATGCCATGTGACACATCCCCAGGACATAACGGAACCTCCGCCTTACTTATATGTTGGCCCAACACACTCGGGTAGAAGGTGTCTCCAGGATCCTCCACACCCAGGTATGTCCATCTGATATGAAGATGGAGTAGTGCAATTTGTAACTCCATAGAACGTTCTTTTATTGCTCAACTGACCAATGACAACACTCCTTGCACCATTGTAGACGGGTCGATGCATCTTCTTTGAGAGAACTTACCAGACATTTGCAGAATGAATGGAGGGAAACACCAGCTGAAGTGTATCAGACTTTAGTAGAACGTTTGCCCTGGAGAGTATCCAACGTCATTAGGGCCAAAGGAGCCCCACTAAGTACTAACGTATAGGCATAAATACGAATTTTGATTCTTACTCACATGTCCAATTACTTTTGTTAGGGTGGTGTATGAACCGAGCCTTGGTCCTTTAGGAAAGGACTGATGTGCCATTAAGAAGATGTCATTTCCCATAAGACCACTAGATGTCGATATATATATTTAGAAGAAATCCCTTGTAGGGAGACTAGGGAAAAGTACTGGATTATATGAGTTCTAGAAATATTAGCGGTGAGCTGCTTCGTTGCCTATTGGGGTTCCAAAAAAATAAGGGGCTGAATCATTTTGAGCAGAGCCAATCAAATCATTCCTCATCCTTGGCAGAGGGTCCTTTGGGCTCGGTAGTCCCGGCATATTGAACAAATTATTACTGGCAGAAAATATTAATTCTGCATATGGCAGTATACATTGCAGAATTTTCAGGAATCTGTTCTCAGCCTCATTAACCATTAGTAGGACAGGCTGCCAGGGTCGGTCTGACCCCTCTAACCAAACACACTGGAAAGGCTCCAGCCGTGGAATCAAAAGTAGCAATCAAAGCTACTTGTAAAAAGAAGAAACCCTTGACATGTTTCCAGGAAGCCATAAATCAGAAAAAAATCATGTTTCCAGAAAAGCGTACTGCAGATTTTACAGCATGTATGTATACGAGCGTCCTCCAAGCTAAACAAACACATGCGCCATGGACTATAAATTATCGAAATACCCAGCAATGAAGCAGCGGCCCCTGAAGTGCTGAACTGAGAGTAAAAGTTGTCCAACGTAAAGGATCCTGATGCAGTAAAAGTCAAATAGTCCTCGATGTTGGATTATTGGACATGCCAAACCATTGGACACCATGATGAAGTCCCTGGCACAAAATTGGCAATATGCTGATTTCAGATCATTGTTGCTTGTATTGTTAGAAGGCCTGTTAAAAGGTCTGACATTGACTTGCTGCCTTCTAATAGGTGGCGCTCTAGAGGCATCGTTCCATCTTCCTATTTATATTGGGGGTTTCATGATTTCAGGAGGCCACCTATGAATCTGTCAAATGTCTTACCAAGAGATGTCAGGATGGGGTCCACTCACCAGGATGCCCACTGATTGTGAGAATAGGGATCCTGGAGGTCCCTGAATGACTGGTACAATGGCTACTCATGCCACCACAGTTCCATTCATTTATAGGGGACTGCTAGAGATAGGTAAGTTCAAGTACTTGCCTATCTCTGGTAGTCCCACTGAGATGAATGCAACGATCCAACTATTTGGGACCCCCATTGTTGTGAATTTTGATGGTCTTACTTATCCTGTGGCTATGGAATATCTTCTTTTGGTGAGACAATTCATTTAAAGGGGTTGTGTGACACAATTGAAAGTTATCCTGATATTCTGCTGATTGGTGGTCCCATGTTCCATCCTCCTCACTGTGGGGTTACTGGACCCCCCGCAGTGAGGAGGAGACTGAAGGGAGCGCTGGTTGTTCACTTTCAATGGGACTGCGAAGATACCTGACACCTCCCTGTATGGAATAAACATGTAACCCCAGATTGCAACATAAAATCACATAAAATGTTTTTCATGGATCAGTTTCAGTGTGAATCCATAGTTGATCTGAGCGACTTCCAATGAGGCCGGTCATCGGTGCTGGACTAGCCGGGGCCAGGATGTCACTGCCAACCATGGGGGGTTTTCCTGTGCAGCGGTGCAGAGAGTGGTGTGATTTAGGAAAAGCATCCAGCAAAAGGGGATCCTGTGTACTTGAGAGTTCGTCACTGAAGGGGTCAGAGGGGGATGCCAAAAATCATTCTGAAGAACAGCCGCCGCACAGTCAAGAAAATGCAGCTGAATACGACACTGTTCCTCCAGTTAATGTAGCCTAGCAATTCGCTTTTCCTTAGCACAGATGGGCTATAATGGCAGATGACCAATTCCAGCGCCATTGCTATCTAAGAGAAACAGAAATGTGAGACTCCAGTGGGCAAAAGAGCAGAAAGATTGGATCGCTTAACCCTTTCCAATCCACTGTCTGACGTCTTCCTACATTCTGATTGAAGCTTGTACAGCTCCAATGTCAGAAGACGTCCGAGAGGGTATTCTTACCGTCTATTGCCAGTCACTCTGCTGTCGAAACCTCTCTGGTGTGCACACACACTGGCTTTAGCCAGCACATGGCACTGTTTTAGAACAGAAAAAAAGAGAAAGCCTTTTAGGAAACCCTGAATCCAAAATTGGATTGGAAAGGGTTAATAGTGGAAAAACTTTGTCTGGGCAAATGAATCCAGATTTCTGTTACCCGTACTGATGGGAGGTCAGAATTTGGTGCAAGCAGCATGAATCAATGACCTCTTCGTTTCAGGCTGGTGGAGATGGAGTAGTGTGGGGAATGTCTCCTTCGCAAACCCTGGGTCTTCTGATAGCTATAAATGAATGCCACAATGAATTGCTGAAGTTCTAAAGACCAAAGGAGTCCAACGTGCTACTAGATTTGGGTCTCTAATAAAGTGGCTATGCGGTGTGTATTGAAAAGACCACAAATCCTCGCACTAACTGCCTCCGCCACAGTTTAAAAGGAACCAGCCCTTTTGTTAGCATCTTGTACACAAAGTTGGGGTTCGGAAAGGATGTCTGTAGAGTATGATAACTCCATTCTCATGTATTCAATCCCACACACTAAGCCAATAAGCCAAAACCTGGGTCTGTCTGTGAGAAAATAGTCCAGAGCATTGTTGAACGCAGCTGTTAAAACAGTTCTTGGCGTAGGTATTGTTCCTGTGAAAGCATGCCTAATATATACAGCGTATAAATAGACACGTCTACTCAGGGTAAAAATAAAACTTCATTCGTCTAATTCTCCATCTCTTTTCATCCTTCTCTATGGGCTACACTGATATTCGCTGTCTTCTCTATCAGTTGCAAAAATTGCCAAGGATGCCAGTGACGGTCAGCTGGGTCACACTGGAGGACTATGGGCAACATATTTTACTGGGGTCTCTATCAACACTTTTTGGAATGGATCAAGCATGTTCCCGAACATCAAGTGACATATGCTACCTCGTAGCCCCAGGGCAAACGTTTTGTTTTTGTCTGTGCCATAATCTGGCCCTGACTCACTGCCAAAAAAAGAAATACGTGCCTAAAACTGAATCGGTGTATCAAAGAGTTATAAAGTGTAGCCTGGTTTGGGAAACCCATTTTCAAATATCTCATTAAACATTTCTGAGCTAAGAGGAGGGTTTCTTATTTAAGACCCTCAGTTCTTCCACATCTTTCATTTTGGAAGACCCACCATGTCAATGCATTGCATGCTCACCCCATTGATGCCATAGGGCACTGTGTAATACTTAATTTCCCCTGTGGGGGTGCTGCAGGGAAATTAAACACTTACTGCCCATTTCGTATAGGTGGTGGTTCCAGAAACTGCTATCATGGTTGACCTCTGGGTTTCAAAGCAGATTATATTATACAATTGGGAGAAAATTAAGCAGTGTTGTGAGACATGGTGAGCACCTTCAACACTTGGAAGCGTTCGGTTTAGAGAAACTCTGTGCGATATATGGATCATTGCCTTGTAGTAGCTCTCCAATAGATTGTGCTCTCCATAGTGGAATTCAAATATGATTGGATGAAGAGGGTTTACCCATTTGCAAAATAGTGTACAGCTGCAATCAGAATTATTCGAACCTTCATTGCAAATTAGGTTTTTTTTACCAAATTTTGCAAATATTCAGCTGCTTGAGAAAAAAAAAACAATCAAACAAGAACAACTTAAAGGGAATCTCTCTCAGGTAAAAGTAATGGATCCAACAAATTCTTATCGGCTCTTGCTGACAACTTTCTCTTTCAAAAGATTGAAGATAAAACAAGGGGACCTGCTATCTTGGACCTAATTCTTACCAACAGGGAGGGAATGGTTGAGGAAGTGCGGGTGGCTGGGACCTTAGGAGGCAGTGATCATGATATCCTTGAATTTTGCATAACAAGGGGAGGAAGAACTGAAAAGTCTAGGACCTCAAGGTTGGATTTCATAAAGGCAGATTTCAATGAACTCAGAAAGAGGATAGGAAGAATCCAATGGCCGGATGTTCTTAAGAGCAGAAATGCCCAAGAAGGTTGGGAAATATTGCGAAATGAGATTCTCAAAGCACAATTGTTAACAATCCCTAAAATAAGGAAGAATGGAAAGCATTTAAAGAAACCAGAATGGATGAACACAGAACTTGCACACATGTTAAAAATGAAGGAAAATATGTTTATAAAATGGAAAGAGGGGGAAATATCTAAAGACAAATATAATGCGGTCTGCAGAAACTGTAGCTAAAGCTAATAATGAATTGAGGCTTGCAACAGAGGCCAAAAGCAATAAAAAAAGGATTTGGGGGGTATAGCAAAAGAAAAGTCAAAGATGCTATTGGATGCTTACAAGATGAAAATGGTGATTTGGTTAAGAATGATGTTGAGAAGACTGAACTTTTAAATTCCTATTTTGTATCTGTTTTCTCTCAGAAAGTAGATGGAACATCAGCTGATCTTCCCTGTGTTATTGGGGGAATAAAATATTTAAACTATCTACAAGCAGAGAGATGGTGAAAGAAGACTTAGCTAACTTAAATGAATTCAAGTCTCAAGGTCCAGATGAATTACATCCTAGGATACTAAAGGAAACAGCGGAGGTAATTGTTGAACCACTCGCCATAATCTTTGAAATACCAGGAGAACAAGAGAAGTCCCAGAAGATTGGAAAAGGGCAAATGTTTTCCCATCTTCAAAAAAAGGGAAGAAAAAGGGAAACAGCATGTATACAAGTACTTGGATAAAAATGGAGTGATTAACCAGAGCCAGCACGGGTTTGTAACAATCAAGTCATGCCAGATTAATCTAATTTCCTTCTATGACAGAATCACTGACTGGGTTGATCAGGGAAATGCGGTGAATACAGTATATATTGACTTTAGTAAAGCATTTTACTAATTTCATTATCTCATACTATACTTATTGAAAAAATGACCAAATCTGGGATTGACAAGGCAACTGTTAGATGGATTCACAACTGGCTGAGTGATTGTACTCAAAGAGTGGCCATAAATGGCTGCACATCCAAATGGAAGAATGTATCAAGTGGGGTACCACAAGGCTCTTTCCCAGGCCCAGTGTTGTTCAACATTTTTATAAATGATCTGGAGAAGGGAATTGATGGGAAACTGATCAAATTTGCGACGACACAAATCTAGGAGGGATAGCTAAGACTAGAGCAGTGAGAGAGAGGATTCAAAAAGATCTAGAAAAGCTTGAACAGTGGGCAGCGACTAACAGAATGGTATTTACCAAGGAGAAATGCAAAGTCCTACACCTGGGCAAGAAAAATGAAGAAAGCACATACAAAACGGGAGGAATCGGGCTAAGCAGCAGCACGTGTGAAAAAGACTTGGGTATATTAATAGATCATAGAATGAACATGAGTCAACAATGTGATGCAGCAGCCAAAAAGGCAAACAAAATTCTGGGATATATTAAGAGAAGCATAGAGTCTAGATCACGAGAGGTAATTATCCCCCTCTACGCTTCCTTAGTCAGACCTCATCTGGAATACTGTGTCCAGTTCTGGACACCCCACCCCCCCTGCCAAACTGTCTCCCCCTAGCCAGCTCTTCATAATGGGAGGAGGCGGGACGGAGTGGGAGCTAGTGTGCTAAGCTCCCGCCCCCTCTCCACCCCTTGTTGCCAGACAGCAATGGGACGGGGAAGGAGCTTAGTAGACCCGCCCATTGCAAACAGCCGGCAAACTATCCATCCTGGCCGGTGTAAAAGCACCCCGCACTATATTGGCATTTACACCGCAGGAATACGCCCATGTGATCTGATGCATTGGAATCCAATGCATCAGATGATAGTGTATATCGTCCGGCCGTGAAAACGGTGGTCGATATACATTTGTGTAAATAATACCTTAAAAGGAACACTAGCTTCACTACCTGAATGTGGCAGAAAGAGAAAGCTATCCCTCAGATACTTGAGGAGGCAGGTGGTCAAAAACCCTCCAATGACTGCAGAAGACCTGTAGGAAGATGTGGTGGCAGCAGCACTGAGGTTTCCATTTGCACAGTAAGGTGTATACTAAGTGCTGAAGATCTTCATGCCCCAACTACAAGACGTTCACCTCTACTGACCCAAAAGCACAAGAAAAATCCGCTCCAATACGCTCAAACCCATATAAATAAACCACAGAAGTTTTGGGATTCTGTTCTGTGGAGCGATGAAACAAAGCTGGAACTTTTCATGCCTATGGAGAAGGAAGAATGAAGCTGGAATGAACCCTGCGCCTACAGTGAAGCATGGCGGTGGCTCGGTGATGCTCTGGGGCTGCTTTGCTACCTCTGGCAATGAGAAACTTGCAGCGTGTGGAGGGCAAGATGGATTCAATCAGGTATCGGAAACAGATGGCCTATAAAGGCAGGTAGCTTGGCCAGTCAGACACAACTTTATTCTGGCCAAATCAGGGAGGAGTTTTTTTGTGGTATGAAATTGCCCTTTAAGGCACCTGAACAACATATTTGAATTGAAGCATGAAGAATGGAAGCCAAATCCAGGAACCAGACACAGATGTTAAAGCTTAGTCAGATCTCAACAAACGTACTGTAAAAAATAAGAAAAAAAACCCTCCAGAGGCCCAGAATCTTATTGTTTCCTGGAACGCCGGTGCGTGTATATATGTCTATAGTCCTACGGACTGTGTATAATAAACAAGGCAGTCCTCTCTGACCTGCTGAGGAGCACACGTCAAGCTGGGGCTGTCTACTACTGAAAAACATCCTTGTATCAGCAGAACGGAGCGCTGATTACAGAATATCCAGGAACAGCGCTGCTGCAGAAATATAAAACGCTTCGAGGAAAGAATGTTCGTATAATGAGGGTGGGTTATAGGCTAGCCAAAGCAGAGGAGCAATGTGAGGCTCCTTTGAGGTTCAGATAAGGTTACTGACCAGTTTATTAGTCTTGATTGTCCCCATAAAACGTAGTAGTCATGTCAATGGGGGCAACAGAGGCCCATGTGCATGCACACTTTGGTTGGGCACTTCTGCAAAAACACATCATTTCTTCCTTGCCCCCCCCCCCCCCCAACTGATTGTCACAATCTGAAGGTCTCCTGTGTATTGCAGTCACTTCTAGAGATGAACAAGCATGCTCGTTTAAGGCTGATACTCGAGCGAGCATCGGTCTTCTCGAGTAACTGATTACTCGTCCGAGCAAATGCGGCGGGGAAGAGTGAGAGAGATCGAGTAACGGATTGAGTAATGGACTAGAGACTCTATACATAAACTCAAGTAGATGTGAGCTGGTCAGAACTGAGATCACATGACCATGTGAGGAGAAAGTTTCAGAGAGAAAGAAATAACTAACCAAAGTAACGCTAATTAACTGATATATATACGGGTGCGGGATGTATCTAATGAATGGGGGAAAAAAGTCACCAGAGTGGCCCTTTAAAAAAAAAATCCTGTGTCTTGACTTCCTTTTTTTTCTGATTTGTATCCACCATGGCCAGCAGACATATTTTCTATTGAAACCCAAGCAGGAAGATGTTTGCTAATTCTTTCCTGCCTAACTGATATCACTCAAAGATTATTTCATTGTGATTGACAGCAAAAGAGGGCTGAGACCTTGTGGATGCAGGGACGGATTGGCCTTTGAACCCACCGAGAAAATTCCTAGTGGGCCTGTCTGGTCCAGCGAAGAGGCAGACTGTCTTGTCATTTACTTGGTAGAATACACTAAAGTAAAACTTTAAAAAAATGGTTATACTCATATCTGTCGTTCCTCCGGCTCCTGGCCTCTGCTGTCCTCGTCCACACTGTTCAGTCACTGAGTTTCGACAAGCCAATCACATCATTGCTGTACCCGGAACTCAGTGAGCGAATAGTGAGGGCGTGGACTGCAGAGGCCAGGAGCCGGAGGAGCGACAGCTGGATGTGGTTTTTATTTTGATATACATTAAAGGCTTTTTTTTTAACTGAGCAGGACCAATGAGAGGCACTGTTACTTAAAGGGGTTGTCCCGCGCCGAAACGGGTTGTTTTTTTTTTCAATAGCCCCCCCATTCGGCGCGAGACAAACCCGATGTATGTGTTGAAAAAAAAAAACGGATAGTACTTACCCGAATCCCCGCGCTCCAGTGACTTCTTACTTACCTTGCGAAGATGGCCGCCGGGATCTTCACCCTCGGTGGACCGCAGGTCTTCTGTGCGGTCCATTGCCGATTCCAGCCTCCTGATTGGCTGGAATCGGCACACGTGACGGGGCGGAGCTACGAGGAGCAGCTCTTCAGCACGAGCAGCCCCATTCAACACGGAGAAGACCGGACTGCGCAAGCGCGTCTAATCGGGCGATTAGACGCTGAAAATTAGACGGCACCATGGAGACGAGGACGCTAGCAACGGAACAGGTAAGTGAATAACTTCTGTATGGCTCATATTTAATGCACAATGTACATTACAAAGTGCATTAATATGGCCATACAGAAGTGTATACCCCCACTTTGTTTCGCGGGACAACCCCTTTAAGTGGGGGGTGGGACCTGTGAGTAACACTGTTACTGCATAGGGGTCTATGAGAGGCATTATTACTGCGTAGGAGTCTATGAGAGGCGTTATTACTGCGTAGGGGTCTATGAGAGGCGTTATTACTGCGTAGGGGTCTATGAGAGGCGTTATTACTGTGTAGGGGTCTATGAGAGGCATTATTACTGCGTAGGGGTCTATGAGAGGCATTATTACTGAATGAAGGTCCATCGGGGCAGTATTACTGAGTGGGGCCTATATGGGGCATTATTACTAAATGAGGATCTGTGAGGCATATTATTGCTTAGTGCTCGTCTGTGAGGCGCATTATTATTGAGTGAGGGTCTATGAGGTTCATTATTACTGTCTGCAGGCCCATGAGAGGCATTATTATTGAGTGAGGGTCTATGAGGTTCATTATTACTGTCTGCAGGCCCATGAGAGGCATTATTACTGAGTGGGGACATAAGGGGCATTATTACTGAGTGGGGGTGTATGAAGGGCATTATTATTGAGTGGGGGTAATTTTACTGTGTTTAAAGCACTAAAAGTGGCACTTACTGCGTTGGGCCTACAAGGAGCACAAAAATTGGGAATACGATTACTGTGTGGGTTGTCATTATTTATATCTGGGATACTATGGATGGGAAGATTATGTAGAGGTTTGGAAAACAAAGCCCAGGTGGCTGAAAAATTGTGGAGTCAAAGATGCCTGTGTCAAATTCTGCAGAGACAAGTTGTGACCAGGAGAAGTCATCATAATGGTCTGGGACAGTTGGATAAAAGGGAAAATCAACGACTTCAGTCAGAGACTATGTTACCTGTGATCACTGGGACACCCCGCTTGTCTTCTGCATCCTTCACTGGCAGCGCAAGGTGATCGCTTATCTTGATCGCTCAGCCAATCAGAAGCAGCTGTCTGTGATTGGCTGAGCACCTCAGCCAATCACAGGCAGCTCTCGCTGAATGACTGACAGTCGAGAGCTGCCTGTGATTGGCTGAGCGTGTCAGCCAATCAGAAGCAGCTGTTTCAGCAGGCGGGGATTTTCAATCTGCATTACAGAGCTGGGGACAGTGCAGAAAGGATGTAGCTGAGCCCCGGCAGCTGAAGGAAGGTGAGTATGATTTTTTTTTTATTTTCAACAGCACTTTCCCTTGTTTTTCAGGGAAGGGCTTATATTTAAAGCCTTTCCCTGAAAAACAATTACAGGATGCCAGCAGCTGGATCCCCTACCGCAGCTGTCATCTGTGACAGCATATAATAGAAAGTATCTCTCCTCTTTTGTTGTCCGCCGATCTGTCTGTTTTTAAATGCAATGATATACTCACTTTCCACATACCATTCGGTCTGATGGTTTTCTTTGATAAACAATAGTAGATACAGGGAAGCGTGGATTTTTGTAGTATATTCCTTGCTTTATTACAAATTCATGCTTTACATGGTCAGGCACGCAAAAGAAGTACGCGTTTCAGCTTTACAGCCTTGTTCACAATTGGTAGGGAATTCTTTATTCCCCGCAGGGATGAAGAATTCCTTTGCTGCATCTGTCATAGATGTGGCAGGTGCAGGAGGGAATTGTTTTTCCTCGTAGAGATGAAGGAAACATCTGCCGCATGCGGCAGATGTGTTCTTCATTCCCGCAGGGATGCGGCAGCGGCAGACAGGTAAGTATTTTTTTTTTGTACCCTAAAATTCTTGCTTTTCAGGGAAGAGCTGATATTTAAAGCTCTTTCCTGAAAAAAAATTATGGGGTGCCACAAGACCATTGCCTTCAATGGAGTGCTGGCAGCAGCCGCAGCTTCATTGAAGGCAATGCGTGGACCTTCATACACACGTGTTTTTGCGCATACAGGGGTGCACACCTATCTACGCACAAACTCATGTGAAGCCACCCTTAGGCACACCTACAACATGGGGCCTTTTTGGGTTTGCCAATTCGCTCCCCCCTTCCCAGGTGAGAGAGAAATTAGCTTCATAAGAAGTAATATGGCTGACAAAGGTAACTTTCAGGTAGCTACTTCCCAACCCAGAAACTGAAAGCAAGAGAAGTTCAAAGCACAACCTAGTTTTCAAGTGCAGGATTGCATACAGGAATTGCCAATGGTAATGACACCTACCTTCGCTGCTGTTTAACCCTTTGCAACCCAATTTTGGATTAAGGGTGTTCTAGGGGGCTTTCTCTTTCTGCCATTATACAATACTGCAGTATGTGACACGCCTGAGAGGCCTCTGACAACAGAGCGGCCAGTAATCTACAGTAAGAATACCCTGCTGGGCGTCCTCCAACATCGGAGCTGTACAGCCTTCAATCAGAATTTCTTCGGACGTCAGACAATAGATTGAAAAAGGGTTAATGGTTCCTTTAAAACCTTGGTCACACTGGCTATCACAGGGTAGATTGGCAGCCAATAAACGCATGCATTGTTAAAAACCGTACACAGTTTTTTTTTAAAAAACACATGCGTTGTTAAAAACTGCGTATTTGCTGTGGTTTGTTATTACAGTTCAAAAATTGAGCAAAAAGGGCCAAGTGTAAACACAGCCTAAGTAGGAAAGCTACACAACTAATTGAGAACCACTGTGGCAGAAGGGTTCAAAGATCAGGAAGAATTAAAGGGGTGTTCCCATCTTGACTTATTATGGTTACCAACTACCCAGCTGGAGCCTTTGGAATGTGCCTAGCACTTCAGCTGAGCGTTGTTTCCCTAGCTCTCATTGAAGTGAATAGAAGCTACAGAAATTGCAAAGCACTCACTAGGGCTATACATCAACCGGGGCACAGCTGCCAGACATGTAAAGGCCCTTTTACATGCAAAGATAATCGCAAAAAAATGTATTTTCCCTCATTAGCTAAAGTAAACTCAGTAGCAGTTGTTAAGGCCCATTTACATGGAGCGATGATCGCTCAAAGGACAGTTTGAGTGGCAGCTTTGAGCGATCATTTTGCATAAACTATTAAGTAGCTACTCAGCTACTTAAGAGCAATTAAGTGTGCGAATGAAGCCTTGGCCATGGAGAACTGCTGATAAGGCTGAACGATGATTTTTAGGTTGGACTGAATTTAATGATCAGCTAGCAGTGCACGAAAAGTGCACAACGATTATCGCTCAAACTATCGCTTTTTAGCGCTTTTTGAGCGATCATCACTCAGTGTAAATAGGCCTTTAGTTCAGGTGGGCGTGTGTTTGTGCGAGAGATTATTTGGCCAGCAGCTTCCATTGTCTTCTCCCTTGCATACACAATGAGTACATTGTCTTCTCCCAGCATGAGTATACAATGTATTCATTGTGTATACAAGGCAAACAAAACTATCAAAAGAATGGACGAACTAAATTTAAATAGAACGAATTCTGAGCTGCTTCACGTTGGTTTTTATGCCCGCTAAAAACCAGCTGCTAATGACACGTGAATGAATGCACAAGTGCTTGCGTTTTGCATATAACAATTATCATTCACTTTCGGCCATTTGAACGAATTTTGAGCGATAATCGTTGCATGTAAAAGGGCCTTTAGAGACTGGTCTTTGACTACCTGGTGTGCACACACTAATAGGACTATATGGTGCTTAAGGGCCTGATTACTCTGGATTGAGACAGATTAGGGTAATATCTACTCAAAACGACCATGGTTAACATACCATAACATACATATTTGGATGGTGTTGTTCATGTTCACTACTTTGCGAACTTCCTCAGCAGTTTAAAAGTTATTATGGTGATATCTTTGATTTGTATGATAACCTTTTGATGTGTGACAGTTGCTTGTGAATACAATGGTACCCATTGTTAATGTGAGGTTTTTGCTGTGTTTGGAACTAAGGTCCATTTACACGCAAAGATGATCGCTCAAAATTAGTCAGACATTGACAGCTTTGAGCGATCATTTTGTACATCGTACTATTGGGCTAATCAGCCTATTAGTAGCTAAGTAGTTTCATTTACATGTATTCAGAGAAAAGCAAGTAGGCTGTTCTCTAAATACATCGCTTTTGTTCTCCCGCAGGCTGCCGGCTACATACAATGCTATCAGCGCTACCCGCAGAGAACACAGCGTGCGGACCCTCTTATCAGGGACGGCGGCTTTAATGCTGAGCTGAACTCAGCAATAGATGAAGTGCACGGTAAGTGCACGATCGGCACACATTTACATGCAACGGCTATCTCTCAAAAGCTGTCATTTGGGTGAATATTGAGCGATAATCGTTGCGTGTAAATCGGCCTTTAGACAGAGCTAAGAGTAGTCGGTAGACAGTTGTAGTATTCAGGTTTTTTCGCTGTTGTGAAGTTTTTCATCATATTTATTCTCAAGTAAATACATTTTTATTTTTGTTCTATATCTCCTTATTTCATGTCATAGTCTAACAGAACCGAGGCGCCTGACCCGCAACCTACTACAGTCACATGGAGCATTGATGTGACCCATGTCCTATTGTTTATGAAGTAAAATATACTGTGGCCCCACCACCACCATTCTCAGCAGGCATATTGGTGGTCTTCTAGATTTCTCAGAAACCGCTATATAAGAACAATATCAGCAATGTAAGAATATATATCTTCGGTGCCTCTGCACAATGTTATTACAGATCCCAGAAGTCTTCACTGATGTCACCCTGCCCGATCTTTCCTTGTCTGAAGCTTCTTTCCATGGTTAGGCTGAAGTAAGTGAAACATTATGGTTCTTGGCCTGACTCTACCATTGAGCCAAACACTATGTTTTTGATGTGGGATGTATCAGATCAGCTTTGTGTGATCATGTTGGTGGACTTATCAAGTTAAATCTTCTACAGACATTCGGAGAAAGCCTCTAAATACTCCTGGAAATTTAATTCAACCCAGCACCCGATCTCCGTCTCTCTCCCTTCTGAGCTATATTTTTTCTGTCAATCACTGGATTTACAATGTAAGATTGTTATCAAAACTAGAACAGAACTTTCCTTTCAAAGGCCCGGCTGAGAGCGCCAGAGAGCATGGAACATATGCCAAAGTGTAGTTTTTGTAGCACCATCACATCTCATTCATGTTGATTTAGTGTAAATACAGAAAAGCTGTATGCTTTGTTGCTACAGGTGGGGGGCAGTGCTCTACAAATCCTCTGTGTATTCACAGAGGAAAATGAAATGTCAGATGAGATGCAGAGTGATAGAGTAAACTCTCCACTGAATGTCACCAGCCTAACCCAGAAAGAAGCCATCTCAAAAGGATTAACACGGATAAATCACTGGGTCCCAATGGCATTCATTCCCCCCCTTCCTGGGTTTTAAGGGAAGGGATTTGGAGGGCATTGTTTTGGGGGGGCTTTTTTAAAATTGCATGATAACTTTTTTCTGTGGGTCAGTATGACTGTGGCAAGAGTAAAATTATATAGTGTTTTTTAGGTTTTTCCACTTTTGCTCAGTAAAAAATCTTTTTTTTTTTTTAAGGAACATTTTTTTTAGTATTGCGCTATTCAAAGTCTCATGACTTTTTTCATTTTTCCATCTACAGAGCTGTGTGACAGCTTGTTTTTTTGCATGATGAGCTGTAGTTTCTACTTGGGGGGTACATATAGCTTTTTTGATAACTTTTATTGGATTTTGTTTTAGGAATCAATCTGAACAAAAAAGGCATTTTGGGCTTTTCTATTGCTTTCATTTTCTAGCATTTGCTGTGCAGGATAAAAAGTCTATTCAATGTAATGCACATGTCGTTACAGTCAGGACGATGCCAAACGGTTGTTTTTTTTTACTTTTATGTCCCTATTGAGGACTTGAACACATGATACTTCTGTACTGAAATGTATTATTGCTTTTCATAGTGATCACAGGCCATGGCAGTCCCATTTGCCAATGACAGGCATACGCTTTCCATGCAACCCATTGGCCCTCTGCAATCGACATGGTGGAGGACCGATGATGTCACAGAGGGAGTGCCCTTCCTTTGTGAACTCCGTACATGCCACAATTAACATTGATCACAGCATGTAAGGAGTTAACAGCGGGGATCGATATAATCACCGATCCCCGCTGTTGCAATGAGAGGTCCGCTGTCAGTCACAGCTGGCTCCCATGCCGTAAGTTTACGCCCACTTGTGGGAACACCTTCTCACCCAGGGTGTAAATATATACCCCAGGGCAGGAAGGGGTTACGTTTTTTCAATCAAATTCCAGACCAACCTACTGCACACTGTCAGCTAGGATCTGCTGGGCACATACCTGTTGCGGCCACTGAGTGATATCTGAGTCCTCTTTGGCAGATAACTCTGCAGCTGGCCGGGGTGGGTGGCACTGCTGAATAGGGTCCTGTCCTCTAATGAGTGGTCAGTTGTGTGCACCCCCTTGTGTCTCTCTGTGCCCTGGCGCCGGTCGGGTCAACGTAGGGCACACAGCTTGACTGCCTGAAGAAGCTGAGGGGCTAGATAAGTACTGAACAATGCTCAATCACAGGGACCACTCTTACCCTCAGATCTAAACTCTCTGATCCTCCAGTCACCAACTCCGACATAGCCATCAATTCAGTCCATAATAAAAGGACATTTAACCATCAGAATGTGTAAAAACACTTAAAACATCTAATTATCTTATCCTATTTTCCAGAATTGTATTACACTTAGTAGTGACAGCTCTGGGTCACTGGAATGATATGAAGTAAAAGTACTGATCCTTTAACCATTAATGCCCCGTTTGCCATTGCAACTCTATAAAAGAAGACAGGGTACATGCCGCGAGCAAGGAGAGGGCCCAGTGATGTCATTGTGTGGTACAGCTTGTAGGGTGCCGGAGGAGATGGCAACTAGTGCAGATAAACCAAGGACTATGTGCACATAAGAACCCCTAGACATCACTGAGATTTGAGCTAGAGGATGCCATAACTATTAAATGAACTAGGGGGCGATAGTGGCTGCCCCCATGTCTATGTAGATTCTTCTTTTACTCTTTTTTTTTTTAATTTCCAGGCAAATTTTTACAAAAAGACCGCCCAGATCTTGATCACCGGATCAGTGCCAAGACACACAGATTAATAATCCACATGCAAACACACATTGCTCCAGTCATGGGAAATGGAAAGCAGTTCATGCTGAAAATTGATACCGGGTCGGTCAGCGAGATAAACATATTTGTAGAAGTATGTACATTCTCCAAATATTAATACTGCTGGCCTTCGTCCCGCTGCCGACTGCTCATTTTCATGATGGGATTTGTTGAGGTTTCTGAAAATTCGGATAATTTACTGCATATTCTTCTGAGGACAGTGTTATCCCTATAGACATTGTAGTGTGCCCTGAGAGGGGGCATTGAAGCCTTTCCCAAAATGCTTTTGGAAGAATGGGAAGTTCTCGGCCTCTTCTGAGCTTCCATGGTGACGTCTATATCGAGGATCAACTGCACCACTGATGTTATAAATCATCATAGCCAGAACTGTTCTTTAACCCCTTCCCGCCACAGGATGTAACTGTACGTCCCGGCTCCCTGGTATTTAACGCAACAGGACGTAGAGTTACGCCCTGTGGATAGCACAAGATCAGGAGAGATCCTGCGCTATCCGGCAGTGGGAGCCGGCTGTCACCGATAGCTGGCCTCCACCTGCAACAGCGGGAGTGCATCTGGACAGCGAGCCCCGCTGTTAACCAATGCCTATGATCGCTAATACAGCGATAAAGCTGCTATTGTACAAGTCCCCTACAGGGACATAAAAAGCATAAAGAAAAAAAAAAGATAAAAATAATGTAAAAAAAAGATTGAAAAAAACTTTTGTGCTTTTTTCTATATTAGCATGAAAAATGTTTAACAAAATTAAAATCCCACATATTTGCAATCGTTGTATCCGTAACAACGCGTACAATAAATTGAACTCACTTTTCATCCTATGCGATGAAAAGCGTAAAAAAAAACAACCTGAAAAACTGAAGGAAAATGCTTATTTTTTTCATTTTGCTTTTTAAAAAACACACTGAGGGCTTATTCAGACGTGCGTAATTTGGACAGGTTTTCACGCCCGACAGATATACACTTCTCTCTCTGCAAGGGAAGAAGGTGGGCCTGACCGGGAACTAGTGCACTGAGCTCCGCCCCATCCCACCCCCTCCCATTGCAAGCAGTGGCGAAGGGTGGAGAGAGGGCAGAGAGGGGGCGGAAGCCCAGTGCAGTAGCTCCTGGCCCGGCCCATCTCCTCCCTTTGCAGAGAGGGACAGCGTATATCAGCCGGGGCGTGAAAACTTGACCAATATACGCCTGTCTGAATAAGCCCTAAAAGTGATCAAAAAAGCTGTATGTATCCCAAAATGGTACCAATAAAAACTACAGCTCGCCTCACAAAAACTAAGCCCTCACAGAGCTCTGTCCATGGAAAAATAAAAAAGTTATAGGACTTTGAATGCAGCAATTTAGAAAAAAAATAATTTCCAAAACAGGGGTTTTATTGTGGAAAAGTGGAAAAACCTAAAAAAAATAAGAATTTTGGTATCCTTGTAATTGTACAGACCCGAAAAAAAATGTATTGTGTAATTTATGCTGCGTGATTAACGCTGTATAAAAAACAAAAATCCATAGCAGAATTGATGTTTTCTCTCCCTGCTATCATAAAAAATGAATAACAGTTTTACAATATAGTCTATGTACCCAAAAACAGCACTAATAAAAACAACAGTTCGCCACGCAAAAAACAAGCCCTCATACGAGCATGTCGACAGAAAAATAAAAAGGTTATGGCTTTTGAAAAATCCTGATGAAAATCTGCCAAATTGCGTCCTTATGCCCAAAATAGGCCATGTCCTTTAGGGGTTAACTGGGTTTTCTGCTTTTAACAATCCCTCTTGATTAGAAGGCCTCCTGTGAAAATAAGATTAGAGTAACTTACCCCTGTGATCCACAGAGATCAGCACTGATTTGGAATACTGTGTCCACTTCTGGGCACCCCACTTTAAAAAAGCCATAGACAAACTGGAGCAAGTTCAGAGAAGAGTTACCAGGATGGTGAGCGGTCTGCAAATCATGTCCTATGAGGAACGGTTAAAGGATCTGGGAATGTTTAGCTTGCAAAAAAGAAGGCTGAGAGGAGACTTAATAGCCGTCTACAAATATCTGAAGGGCTGTCACAGTGCAGAGGGATCAGCCCTATTCTCATCTGCACAAGGAAAGACTAGAAGTAATGGGATGAAACTGAAATGGAGGAGACACAAATTAGATATTAGACAGTGAGGGTGATCAATGAGTGGAACAAGTTGCCACAGGAGGTGGTGAGTTCTCCTGCAATGGAAGTGTTCAAACAAAGGCTGGACATATATCTGTCTGGGATGATTTAGTAAATCCTGCACTGAGCAGGGGGTTGGACCTGATGACCCTGGAGGTCCCTTCCAACTCTACCAGTCTATGATTCTAATGTAACCATGCAACAAGTGTTTAAATACCCTACAGTGCCACCACAGGAGAAAAGACGCATTACATATTGCCCATTTAACTCAAAGGACTGTTTATGCACAGATGTGTTACCTCCTACAAAGTGGAGGATGCTCATTGTAGTCACTCTACATTTGAACTACTTAATGGAGGTATCAAATGCCATAATAAGGTATTTAAAAATGTTTTTTCTAAACCAGTAGACTCTTATCAGATTAATGGTTCTAGAAAGACCTAGTAGGTTGGTGCAGTTTCACCTTAACCACTTCAAGACCGCCAAATGCATACAAATGTTCTGCGGTCATGAATTGTGTATGGAGCAGGCTCAGGAGCCATATGGAGCCCGCTCCATGTCCAGTGGCTACCAGCTGTTTCTAACTAGTCCCCGGCACTGGTCTTCTTTATCTCTTCTGGCTAGGGAAGTGCTGACTGTGATAGGCTGTTGCTTAGCCAATCAGAGCCAGCGCTCGATGAATGGCTGTGATTGTTTCATCGAGCGCTGGTTGTCCTTGGCTAAACATCAGTCAATCACAGCCATTTCCTCCAGGATTTTTCAATCCCCCACCAGAAGAGATAAAAGAGAATAGGGCCGGGGACCCGGGGAGAAGATACGGCTAGGCTGACTGTGCCGGAGAGGTGATGTATATGGTTTTTTTTTTAGGATTTCCTACTGTCAAAGTTGCACCGCATGAATATCATGTTTTCATGCGATGCGATGCAACAAAGACAAAGGCTCCATAGGGAAACATGGGCTACAAAACCTTGCGTGTCGCCGGGACCGCAAGACTTTTGTGTTGGGTTGTTGCATGCTACAAAACATCGCATGTGTGAAGTAACCTCCGTGTGAAGGAGGCCTTAATCAAAATTATTCAAAAAGATGTATGTTTCCAAAAATGGCAATAATATAAGCTAGTGCTCAGAATATGGAGGCAGAAAGCCATTTTGTTTAAGAAAAAAATTTTACTTACTTTTTAAAAATGGAGAGTAGAGATGAGCGAGCGTACTCGGAAAAGCACTACTCGCTCGAGTAATTTGCATTATCCGAGTATCGCTGTGCTCGGGTCTGAAGATTCGGGTGTCGGCACGGAGCGGGGAGCTGCAGGGGAGAGCGGGGAGGAACGGAGGTAAGATCTTTCTCTCCCTCTCTCCCGCCCGCTCTCCCCTGCTCCCCGCTACGACTCACCTGTCAGCCGCAGCGGCACCCGAATCCTCAGGGACGAGCACAGCGATACTCGGATAAAACAAATTACTCGAGCGAGTAGTGCTTATCCGAGTACGCTCGCTCATCTCTAATGGAGAGCATTAAAAAAACGACATAAACTTTGTATCGCCGTAATCGTACTGACCTACAGAACAAAGTTTGTCATTTTTACTTTAAACGCTGAAAAACTAAACTCACCCAAAATGGCACAATTGCATTTTTTGCCACTTACATACATAATATGTTATATTAAATGAAATCATTAAAAAAAACAACTTGTCCTGCAAAAAACAAGCCCTCATACAGCCATGGAAAAGCTAAAACGTTATGGCTTTTGGAAGGCTGGGACCAAAAAAAATAAAAAGATGAAAAATGTCTGGTCCTAAAGTGGTTAAACAAGGTTCATGTGTTTGAAGCAGGTATGTGGGATTTGCTAAGATCGCACATTCTGACCCTTTTCTGGCAGGCTAATGCTTCTCGGCACCTCTCTTTCCATTACAAGGGTGTTTTCTTCAGACTAAACAGACTCCTTGTTGGAAAGTCAAGAACAAGATGACTGAATCCCTTGCTTCTGCAAAAACAAGGACATTGACTTGAAAAATGTTCCATTACAACATGAAGAAAAGGCTGGTGCTGCACCTGAGCAGTACGGCGGCGGCAGATTTACAGTGCCATCGCTTAGAGATGATGCGCATACCCACTGCTCATGCGCAATGTAATCATGGATGGGTACATGTATATACGAACCCACAGACAGCAATGGGCTCTATCTCGCGTATATACGCAGCAAAATAGAACATACTACGTTATATTTTGCGCTCGCGTAATATGCAAATCCAACACGCTAATGTGAGCAGAACTGTGTAAGGCAATGTAATCGATTGCCTGAAAGTTACTGTGTACTACACAGGAGTACGGAGCCCGCTTAATATTTGGTAAACATACGGTTATGTCTGATAGAGGAACAGTTGTGCAAGAAAGGAGGCACCTTGTGTTTGAGAAGCGCAGCTCCCTAACACATCAGAAATGACGTCTCTGAGAGAACAAAGTTAGAGTCTGCTACAAAGGATTCACATCATCCTGCAGCTCTGTGAATCAGGGCTGCCCCAAGAGACGTCCAAAGATGCATTGCCTACATTACAATACTGAACATACTAGAGATATGTAAGTGAGGTCGGCCCTCAGGAAAAGGCTTGATGTGCACATGGGTACAAAAAAGGAGCATGTTATCAGGTGGAGTACAGAGGGGTTTGGTTTAGGAGATATGGTATGCCTCCCTGAAGCAGTTATATTGTTTTAATAAAGATTTTCTGTGCTGCATGGTTTCATGGGTGGCTCTCAGTATGTTGACGGTACGAAGGCATGGGAACGGCATTCGCCATTTGCATCCTTGTACAGCTAGGAGATGGAGTACCACAAGGTTCACCGCATAATGCCACTAGTACAGATGTTTCAGCTTTCAGGTAGTCTTCCTGTTGTTTCACATATGGTACTGTTACCATGCGTCGGTGTGCGGGGTCCCGAGGTCAGGGGCACGTCCCCCCGGCTTGTTGTTCAGCTACCGGGAGCGTGGGTGCCTCGCCGGCGCACCTGTGAGTGCAGCTACCGTTCAGGAGCTCCCTTTTATTATGTTCTGTTAGGAGTTGGCTGTCTCCCTCTCTCTGCCCCGGCTGGAGGCTTTTGTTTAAAGGTCGGGCATAGACCTGCAATCACTGCCAGTTATTGGTGTTCCTCAGTGTGCTAGCTAGTCTGCCTCTGTTGGTCTCCTGCTTCTGTCAGCTTGTCTGCTATACTTTGCTATTGTCCGCCAGGTTTTTCCATCTGCCTCAGTTCTGCTTAGTATTGTTCGTGTTGGTTATTTTCATCTGCCTTTTCTGTCGGTATTCTACCCTTTCCATCCAGGTACGCCAGTGTCCCTTTTTCGGTCCCTAGGGAGATTAGGGATCACCGCCCAGTTGCCCGTCTGGGGTTAGCCAGCATTGCAGGCAAGCAGGCAGGGACAGGGGTTGTGGGTGAGATCTAGGGCACCCAGGCTGGCGTATCACAGGTAGTATACCATAACAGGTACACTACCATTAGTACATGGGTTTTGGTTTACTTCCCGTTACTATGTAATGCAGTTTCCATCAGTCTAGATAGAATGTAATATATGTCCTGCAAATGGACATTAACTTACGTTCTATGCATAATAGTGTAGTGGCCCAGAGTTAGGGGCCCCCACAACACTTTATTAGCTACTTCAAGTGAAGTGTATGTGCGTATGTCTGTTAAACTGTGTCTGGTTATGTGTATTGGCCTAGACAGGTCACCAAAAGGTTAATGTCTGGTGTCTCTCTAGCTAACTTGTGAATGACTGTGCAGAATGTAACCTAACCTGTTCTGTGCCTTGTCAATCACCTCTAGCTAGCCCTGGGATTGGGTAGAGAGAATTTTCTTTAGCCCAGGATTGGTTACTGGGGAGGTATAAAAGCTAGCACTTGGGTATGGTTAGGCAGTCTAGTCCTGGAGCTCAGCCATGGAGGAAGTCTAGTCTTGGAGACAGCTAAGAGAAGACAGCCAGAGATAGAAACCAAGGTGAACATCTACACAAAGTCTTCTAAGAAGTAATCTAGTTCTGGAGCCTAGTCATAGAGTTACAAGAAGAACATCTTAGCGTGACTTTGTTGTTTATTCGTTCAGTCGCTTCTGACTCTTCGTGACCTCATGGACCAGCCCACGCCAGAGCTTCCTGTCGGCTGTCACCACCCCTAACTCCACCAAGGTCCAGTCTGTCACCTGAAGGATATCATCCATCCATCTTGCCCTTGGTTGGCCCCTCTTCTTTTTGCCTTCCACTTTCCCCAACATCAGCATCTTCTCCAAGGTACCCTGTCTTCTCATTATGTGGCCAAAGTACTTCAGTTTTGCTTTAACCCTATGCAATCCAATTTTGGATTCAGGGTTTCCTAGGGGGCTTTCTCTTTCTGCCATTTTACAATGTCGCCATCTGCTGGCTAGAGCCAGTACTGCAGTATGTGACAAGCCGGAGAGGCCCCCGACAACTGAGCGGCCAGTAATATACAGTAATAGTACCCTGCCAGACATCTTCCGACATCGGAGCTGCATAGGCTTCAATCAGAATGTTGGAAGATGTCAGACAGTGGATTGGAAAAGGTTAATATTATTCCCTCCAGTGAGCAGTGTGCTTTTATTTCCTGGAGTATGTACTGGTTTGATCTTCTGGTGGTCCAAGGCACTCTCAGAATTTTTCTCCAATACCACAGTTCAAAAGCGTCTATTTTCCTTCGCTCAGCCTTCCTTATGGTCCAGCTCTCACATCCATAAGTTACTATGGGGAATACCATTGCTTTAACTACGTGGACCTTCGTTGTCAGTGTGATGTACCTAACCAGAAAAGTCGTGCTGGAGTTTTAGCAGAGGAGAGAGAGAGGGAGGAAAGACAGAGAAGAGGAGAACGGGAAAGGAACAAGTCAGCAAGTCAGTAATTTCTCTGCAAAGCATTAGTTAAAGCCAGGGATGAAAGCTGGAAGTATTGTACTGCAATATGTAGCCACAGCCCCCCTTAAGACAGTGTTTCAATGAAATGTCTACTAATGCAATGCCAAGTCATCAAATATCTCAAGTCAATGTGATTCAACAGTTACTGCAAGGGAATGTAAATGCAAATTCAAGTACCGTCTCTCCCTGAAGGGTTGAACTGTTTTCATCAGCTACAGTGTGTTTCCTGGTGTGTCTTTCCTTCATCAATACACAGCACTGAGGTACTACACTTAACGCTCCAGGGACAAGGACTACTGCCCCCATTATTGTTGAGTTTTCCACTTTTTTTATTTATGGTTCCTGTCTGGAACGGGTCCCTACCCTTAGGCAGTTTGGCGTCATGACAGACTGACATCTTACTCTATCTGACTCCGCATGTAGCAGGTTATAAGAACTGCCTGATTTTATCACTGTGTGCAGCCGAGCCAGGCCAAGTTTTACCTTCAGAGAGGAGCAGCAGAGCCACCGTTGACTACCATCTTGTTTCCACGCTGTCTCCCCTTCTAAGGTCTTTGCTTGTGCAGCGTTCCATAGGGAGACCCCGGACACCTGACATACATGGGGAGCTGGAAGGGTAGAGTGCTGACTTCCCACATTGGCACTTACCATGCTGCATCCCGGAGGGACACACGCAGCCAAGGCCAGAGTAGCACTGCAGCCTACCTCGGACACCCCTACGATAGGAAATGCCCACCAAACTGGATAACAGGAGGGTAGTTGTCACGCGTGATGCCACTGTTCCTATTGGTATGATCCCCGGCAAATAAACACAGCCACAGACAGTCTTTCCAGTACCACGGGTCTTTGGGAACTGTCAGAGCCCGGCAATAACTTTACTCGGAGAATAATCAAAACAATATAAGGAAGTTCAATGACAGACTTCTCAGTGCAGGTAAATGAATAAACTTTAGAGATTCTTGACTCGCAGTACCTCCACCCAGCCTTAGTGACGCGTGGGTGTGACAGGCAAACGGGGTGTACCTCTACACGGTGATCCAGACTTCAGACGGCCGTGTAGGAAAACAAATAAAATCACTAGTTCCTCTGCACTGGACCTTGCACAATGCCACGACTTACTGATGCTCTCTCCTTCTCCCTCTCTCTCTCTCTATAGGGCTCACTCCATTTAGCATCCAATCACACCAGCACAGTAAACCTCTGAGGGTGTCTCCATGTGGCCGGACCTCCTGTACCACCCCAACTCCTGAAAACGTGAACTCCCTTCCCACTCACAATCACTCATATTTATCACCTCTCTCATACCACATGACATAACTGATACATTTACATGTGAGCTTTGCATTTTATTAGAGATTAACCTCTGAAACGCTACAGCTGTGCAAGACTCACACTGGAAATGACAAGACAGCTTTGCACAGTGCATCAACACAAGATATACATGTATGACATTTATGAAGGGGACCACTACTGGGTCACTACACTTGTTCACCACAGCAGGAGCTCAGAAATTTAGCCTGCTCCATCCACAATGAGAGTACACTTTTTTCCTCCCTATGATTAAATAAATAAACACATTTGGTATTTCGCATCCATAACAACCCGCACAATAAACTGAACACGCTTTTTATCCTGCACGCCAAACTCTCGTTAAGAAAAAAAGAATAAAAGCGCTTTTTTTGCTCATTTCACCTCCCAAAAAACACACTAAAAGTGATCAAAAAATTCATATATACCCTACCCAAATAATTGTACCAATAAAAACTTTTTGCCATGCAAAACACAAGCCCCCATCTGGCCATGTTAACAGAAAAATAAAAAAAAAGTTATGGCTTTTGAAAAGTGGAGATGAAAATCCTCCAACAATTCTTAGGATCAAAATAGGCCGTGTTATTAAGAAGTCAATGTTATAGCCGATCGGGGTATTCGCTTTACTCAGAACACTACACCTACCAACTGGACATGACCTTCTAGAGTTATATCATGCTCTACACATAGTATAATAATAATATTCTAAGACAAGTCATCTCTTCTAATCTCAGCAGATAAGAAAAGTTGCTAAAATTACTTCCAACTCAAATAAAACACAAGTAGAACTGGGCACTGAGTCAGCAGTACCGGCATGGACATTAATGGTGATTTACAAGCCACATTGTACTTTGGTAATTTGCATATAAATCTGGTACAGGAATTCCCCCAGCTGCACCCATAGATACCCTGTTAGGTCCGGTGTCCCTACATGTCACCTGTGATGATATTACCCCAGTAATTGGCTACAATGGATTCATGATCATTAGTGTAGTGCACTGCGGAAAATTTTTGTGAGAGGCATGCCCAGGTGTCCGTGTGCTGTGCGATGCCAGTTGAGCAACTCTGTATCGGCCATGTAAATATGGCTTTAGTGGCCTCAGTAGTAATAGTGACCCCCTTTAACAGCCCCAGTAGTAATAGTGCCTCTCTTAACAGGCCTAGCAGTAATAGTGACCCCAGCAGTAATGCCCACAATAGCAGCCTTAGTAGTAATAGTGCCCCCTTTAGCGGTCTCAGTAGTAAAAGTGCCTCCGGTAATAACAGTTCCCCCGTTAGTGGCCCCAGTAATAATAGTGTCCCCCATTAGGTGCCCCAGTAACCTCACCTTCTCCGCTGCCTCTATGCTTCACTTGCTGTCGGTCAGATCCTGCTGATTTTCCCTGGCCTCAGTCCCAATAGCCAGTCGTATGCTTGATGTCACTTGACCGCTGCTGCCTATCACTGGCTGTGCTAATGCTGAGGCCAGAGATTGCAGCAGCAAGGGGATCAGCGGAATCACAAAGTACGACGAATGGAGTGGAGAAAGTGTGTATGATGTTTTTTTTTTTTTTTACATGTTGGGGGAGGCGGAACATGCCTCCTGCCGCCAGGGACTGTGGGACTTAATCTCAAATTTGGGACTGTCCCGCAAAATCCCATATGGTTGGGAGGCATGCACACTTCCATTGTTCTCGATGGGAGTGCACACACAGCTACAGGGATGAGACTGCTGCACTGTCCATGTGCCAACTGCCACGTGCTACTAGATGGAAGTCTCTAATGAAGTGGTCAGTGAGTATATATGTGTGTGTATATACATATATATAATATATGCACTGTATCTATCATTCTATCTACATGGGTGTTGAGATGTTTCGAGATAAAGGTTCCCATCATTTTGCCTCCCTGTCTCTGTTCTCATGCATTTGGCACGTACTGAAATATGTGGTAACTCCTTAACAGAATGTGAGCAGGTCAGATCCTTTCATCGTCAGCTCCCAAGTCACTGAGTATAAATAGCATAAAGACCAAGTCATCTTCAAAAGGGGCAGCGAGGATTAGTGGAATTCTCAACGTAACGCAATTGTGTAATCATAACTTAAGAAGCCGGGGAGGAGGATCTGTCATGTGATTGACAGGGCCTAATAAGCTTATGTACATTGCAGACCCTAAGTCCTTTGTGAGGCTTGTGGCTCTTAAAGGGGTTGTCCCGCGCCGAAACGGGTTTTTTTTTTTTCAACCCCCCCCCCCCCCCCCTGTTCGGCGCGAGACAACCCCGATGCAGGGACGTAAAAAAAAACCCACTCAGCGCTTACCTTAATCCCCGCGCTCCGGTGACTTCTATACTTACCGGCTGAAGATGGCCGCCGGGATCCTCTTCCTCCGTGGACCGCAGCTCTTCTGTGCGGTCCATTGCCGATTCCAGCCTCCTGATTGGCTGGAATCGGCACGTGACGGGGCGGAGCTACACGGAGCCCCATTGAAGAAAGCAGAAGACCCGGACTGCGCAAGCGCGTCTAATTTGGCCATTAGACCATTTTAGACGGCGAAAATTAGACGGCAACCATGGGAACGAGGACGCCAGCAGCGGAGCAGGTAAGTGAAAAACTTTTGATAACTTCTGTATGGCTCATAATTAATGCACAATGTACATTACAAAGTGCATTATTATGGCCATACGGAAGTGTATAGACCCACTTGCTGCCGCGGGACAACCCCTTTAAGGCAACCCATGGGCCTCCAATGATCAATTTCCAGCGGTGCCTATTGGCTGACATAGGTGCTTTCTCGCTAAAAAAGAAAATATTTGGCTACTGGGGGTCGCTATTAACTGTGGCATCAAATATGTCAAGGGGCCAGGATCTGAGTTATTTCTAGTCCTGGCTGTTGGATCAGGATGTCAGCTGTAACCTGCACAGATCCTAAGTCCACACTATCCCTGCCCCATAGCAGATCAGCTGCTCGGAGAACTACCTGCTGTGAATATGGTACTTTACGGGAGGTGAAATGCAGAAACTTTAGGGACTGAGCTATAGAGTAAGTCACTGGATGTGGATTGCCCTTTCCCTACGGGAGTGTTGAGCAAAGTACTGCAAAATTTGTCAGGCAGCAGACCGTCAGCTTATTCCAGAGGACATTCATGCACGCAGTTTGTTACTGAGTCCGGCGTATCACCAGGCCTGAGACGTCTTGGAGGAAAAAGACTATATTGTGTTTCCATTCCACTTTATAATGTTGGCCACCAATGACCAGTAAAGACAAGTTGATGCAACAAGTATGTAGTCCTAAAACGCTTTAGCTAGGGAACTGCAAGAACTGCGGCTCCACTGTGGTCCAAGTAGGATGGCCTATGGCCTAACTCATCCTCACCATAAGATCCTGACTCGACCCGCAAGCGATCTGTTCACTGAGCATGGCCTGGGCTTAGCAATGCCCAATTTATCCAAGGAAGCCTTTCGACTGGAAGTCTCCGGGGATCGATCTTCCGTTCCTATTCTGAACTTTACATCATAACCCAGAAACTAAACCCTCAGAGATTGCAGTTGATAAATAGGGATCACAACAGATGTGATCAGCTTATTGTCGGAAGACCCTTGAAGGACATTCCCCTTCATATCTGCTGTCCATACTCCTTGCACTAGCACTGTGTGGTCATTGTCCAGCAACACACCTTTTCATTTCATAGCAAGCACTGAAAAAATGACGTGTTTAATCCTTCCAGCATTTTATTACTGTCTTAACTGAATGGTCTTACAGCATCATTGCTGGCAAAATCTGGAGCCGTTATACAATCAGCATTCCTCCTTTTTATCCTAGCGCAGAGCAGCTGGTGTGAGGCGGTGCAGGAGCCAGCGGCAAAATGAGGAATTGTTTTTCATGCAGAATGTGGAAACTATGACTTGGACAATTATTACCTATTTCAGTCTAAAATATCAGACTCTTGGCAGGAGCTGCATATTGGAACCCTACTTTGGCATCCCAACCTCTGTACCTCAGTGTAAGAGAGAAAAGCTCCATTGAGGAATGGACAGTAGCATTGGGTTTTCGAAGGGTGGATCAACATGGAAGTCCATAGAAATCTATGGCGTACTTTTACATGGCTATGGGTGCATTGATAGAATTAAGTTTGTATGTGTCACGTCCGTGCGGCACACAAGCACCATGCTCAGCATGGACGCAGGGTGGCATTCACAACAACTGCAGTTGAATACTACTATGCACTGTAGAACAGTGTGCATCACGCTATGCTGAACAGTAACACCGCTCCAAGAAGAAAGAAGCCTGGCCCTAACCTAGCAGGGTGGTGAAGAGTCCCTGCCTAGAAGCAGAGTAATCGCCTCGATAGAGGCAGCTCCACAGTCTTCTTCCTAGGCCCTGATTGTCCCTGAAGAGGCCCCTGGAGCGATTAACCAAACAGCAACACAATACAGAAATGGAAACAGAAAATACAACTGAAAGGTAAACCGCAGCAACTTATCTGGAAGTAGCATTACACCAAGTACAGAGGAGCTCCACTCTCCACTACTCCTCTATGGAGCTGAATAAGCAGCACTGAGCAAAGGAAGGGGTGAGAATATAAGGCTACTCCACGCCTGAGGACTGGCAGCGCAAATAGAGAAGCACACCTCCAACCCTCTCCCAGGCATGACTAATCCAGCATGCATCCATGCAGCACAGAGAGACAGCACCCAGCAGTCTCTGCACATGGTGCATTAACCCTTGTCCTGCATAACAAGGCAACAGGTCTTGGCCTGCTTCGAGGCCACCGTGCCATGATGCTGTCGCGATGTTATGCTTGACCATTCCAAAATACGGAATAATCACGGGTGAAGGAGTCATTTTGCTGGAAGCATTTCCTTTGGGGCATCAGACCTCTGCCAATTGCTGACATGTTGAGGGGATGTAAGATTTACATAAAGTAGACAGATTTAAGAGAAGTTTTCTCTGTACTATACTTATATATGGAGTGACTCAACAACCTGCAGATCATTTTAGATGTACGAACACCATAACATAGGGCAAAAATGTATATTGTATTATATACTGGGAAAGATAAATGGTTGATTGTTTCATTTAGAATTGCACATGAATGACCCTAATCTACCAGACAAAGTGCAGAGCAGCTACAAAGAGCATCTGTTGCCCTGGAGGACCAGGATTGCCTGTGAATTACATGGACAGCTCATTGATTTTAATGAGAAATGTGTAATACTTAATTTCTCCTATGGTGGTGCTGTAGAGTAATTAGATCTGTCAGGTTCCTCTACAAATTATAGCTGATCACTGGGGGCAGTGCTGGTCTTAGGTTAGATGGCTCCCTGTGCAGAATTTTTTTGGTGCCTTCCTGTCATAAAAAAAGACAATATATTTCGTACTGATAGGCAGCCTGTGTGTATTCTGCTTGTGCAGAAAGCAGCAAGAGAGCAGCATACCCACACCAGAACAGCTCAGTGAATAAATACTGTACTAGAAGCAAGCTTAATACATAAATACATCACCAGAACCAAGCTCAGGACATAAATACAGCATCAGAACCAAGCTCATAACATAAATACAGAATGAACCAATCTCAGTATATAGATACAATACCAGAACCAAGCTCATAACAAATACAGTAGCAGAACTAAACAATTGTATTGTGGGGGAGCTGGCTCTAGCCAGCAGATGGTGCCATTGTATAATGGCAGAAAGAGAAAACCCCATAGGAAACCCTGAATCCAAAATTGGATTGCAAAGGGTTAACCTCTCATTTGCTGCAGCTGTGCAATACACATAACAAGATGACTAGACAACTTTGCATAGCGCATCTACAAAAGACATGACATGTATGACATTTATGGAGGGGCTAGCAACATAGACTTCTGGCCACTACACTCCAAAATTTGCACCATAATCACCACATGTGCTAAAAGCTGCACCAAATTTCGGTATTATAGAACTGAGTGCGCTCACTGGAAACCTTCTGAAAGGATGATATCAGAACTGTGTCACAGCTACGAGAGTGTGGAGGGACTCGGCCATGTTGAATACATTAAAAGCAAGGTGAATACTGTACCGTGAACATCTACAGATGAAAGGCTTCAGCTCTATCAGAATAAAGGTCAGCCTAGAGGGAAGACAATCTAACACTAAGGTGTCAGATGGTTCTACCCTCCATGCTGCACTTTTGAAGTTGACTTCAAAGTTCACTTTGAGGAATGAATGACATGGCTCCAGGACTGACCTCTGCAAATATTACAAGCACCAGTGAGACCTCTAAACTAGCAAAATAAGTGACAAAGGCACAAGTGTATCGGGGTTCATCATCATTACCATCATAGGGTGAAGCTATAGGGGTGCTAACGTAACAATGACACTTAGACCCCAGTGCTTCAGGTTGACCAAAGGTGGTTCTGCTAATAAATGGCCATTGGTATGTGGAACCCTGTTACAGGTTTTGCATTGTGGCCTGGGAGCTTCAAGTTGCACCTTTGATAGAAATGGTAATCTTACACAAGTATGACATGAATTAAACTCTACTATTTTTACAGATTCATTACCTACACCCAGCGGAGGCCCATCACAGAGTACAGCGCAGAGATCACCAATGTCAAGAGCTGAGGTTGGTGGAAGTGTAAAGCTGCCCATAGACAGAATGATAATCATCAAAGTGGTTGGTTTAGAAAATCCATTTCCAACAAGTTTGTGGTTGGGTGGTGGGTCCCAGTTCAGGATCTTTTTCTACTAGTCAGAGTTGAGTACAGTGTCCCTACAAAAAGCATCTCTTACTCTTAAAGGGGTTGTCCAGTTGTTAACTATCGAAAGCTTATCCTTAGGATAGGTCATCAATAGTAGACTGTCAGGGGTCCGCTATCTGGGAGCTCTGCTGATCAGCTGCTCTCTGGGCCTGTACACTCTGCACTGAGCTGTTTTCTGCAGGAAACAGACAGCTCTGTTTCCACTCTAGTGGCCAGGCTTGGTATTACACACAAAGTTCCTATTCGCTTCAATGACTGTAATGCTAAATCACATCACTACAGTGGGAATGGAGCTGTCTGCTTCCTGCAGAAATGATATCAGTGCATGAGTGCATTGGGTTAGCAAATAGTTGATTGACTAATATCTTGGACAGTTGACCCCTGGTCATCTACTATTGATGGCCTAATCTAACCTTCTACCTGTTGAATCCAAAGCAAAGTAGAAACTGTGTGAATGTAATGTTCCAATTTTGGAACATTGGCAGATAAAGACTGCTTGCTGCAAAAATAACTATAGATACTGATAAATACGAGGTGTTGGTTAGTACTTTGGCCAAAATACACAAGCTTGCAACCCATGTCAAGAGTCTTTGTTATCTTGCGAGTTACACCAACATTGCAAGCAAATCACAGAAACGGGCATATCCGTTCAAGAAATCACTGCCAGTGGCCATACTTACAAATATACTGATACAAGGGCATGTATACATTGCCCAACCCAAGCCCAATGATATATGGAGGAACTTACACAAGTGCAATATACTGATGACCAACCACTGTTGGGAAGTGGTGTTTGTACCTGTCCTTGTATCTGTATCAGTATACAAGTAAGAATGGCTGCTGGCAGTGATTTTTTGATATATTGATATATAAAATGACATGATATTAACCCTTTCCAATCCAATTTGTATTCTGATTTTCCTAGAGGGCTTACTCTTTTTCTGCTGATATACAACAGCGCTATATGCTGGCTAACGCCAGTACTGCATGAGGTGACACATTGGATAGTCTCTATTTCCCTGATTCTCCTAAACCAACCTTCTTTAGATTTGGCTCCCAGCACTTTTAATTTGTCAAGTTGGGGGTCTCCTCTGCTGTCAATCAAATCTGACATCATCCTAGTGGGCGGTCTCCACCACTCACTATCAATGGATGAATCTATGATAATGAGGGGTGGAGACCGCCCACTTGACAGATTCAAAGCTTCGGGAGCCGAATGTAAAGGAGGTCGGTGTGTGATAATGGGGGTGAGTTGAGAAAAAAGAAAAGCTGTTGTAAAGTTAGCAGAGCTGGGCAGCCGACCCACTCATCTGAGGAAATGACAGTCCTCTTTAAAAGGTGGAGACCACTTGAAAGACAGGGTGCTTGTATTTAACCCCTTAAGGACATGGCCTATTTTGGCCATAAGTACAAAGCTTAAAATAAGTGAGCAATACCCAGCAGTCCAGGGAATATGGCCATATAAATAAAGAAATAGAAATAAAGGCCATTAACTTACTTTACAGGGGTGTCTCAGTTGAGAACAGCCCCTAATCCTGGTCTGCGATACGCCACAACGGTATTCCCTGGGGCTTAGAATCAATGATCCAGAGGTGGAAATGAAATATCCAGGGTTTAGTGGAACTAGATATACACTTGACAATATTAGAACATTAAAAAAAAATCAATAAGGTAGGTAGCTGAGGTAAGTGTGCAATGCGTTTCAGAGGGAAACCTTGCCTTCTTTTTCAAGTACGTGATGACACGTGTCAAGGCCTACATTGGGATCCCAGTGATGGCCTCCACTTCTAGAGGATCTTATGACCACGGATTCTATGACCACTACCTATTGGATATCTGATAAGCAACCAGGGAGTTCAGGTGTGACGGGGTTTTTCCCCCTATAGTGGCCCGGTCAGACCAGGTGAGTCACCCTTGTTCTTACCTCTACATCCTATTTTTCAGCCCTCCTACCCCTGGAATGCTGCCTTTGTTTATAATATCTTATTTTGGCCACAATGAAATGATTTTTGGGGGATTTTCATCTCCACTTTTCAAAAGCCAAAATTTTTTTTATTTCTCCGTTGACACGGCTGCATGAGGGTTTTTTTGCATGGCGAACTGTAGTTTTTATTGGTACCATTTTTGGGTACATATTATGTATTGTAAAGCTTTATAAATTTTTTTTGGAGGGCAGGGAAAGAAAACACATCAATTCTGCCATTGTTTTTTTTCTTTTTTTTTACATTAATCATGTATTTGCTTTTTAGGTTTTTCTACTTTAGCATAATAAAAAAACCTTTTTTGGGAATTTTTTTTTTTATATATATCATTGCATTCAAAGTCCCATAACTTTTTTTATTTTTCAGTAGTGAGCTTTAGTTTTTATTTGTTCCATTTGGGGTATCTATGACTTTTTTGAGTTTTTTGGGGAGGCAAAGCGCACCTAGGTTTTCAACAAGTTTTCTAAAATACTCCAGGTTCTCCTTACCTGCTCATTTTCTGCTGTTTGCATCCAGTTTCATGTCTGGAAGCTCTGATTTTCAGGTTGTCTTCCACATTTTTCTGTTTACTATCCACTATCAAGGCGGGAACATGCGTCAAGCCTAGAATTCTGTCAGTAGTTCACTGTCCTGCACTTCCTTACCCTTAATTCCAATGCTACATTGCACAGTCTGTGGTCCAACTAGCATGGTGGCAGTATCTGAATGCCCACCCCTTTGCTTTCCTTAGATGAACAAGCATTCTTATATATTCTGTCCAAATGGTTAGTAAACCCACTATATTGTGTGTGTAATGTGTGCACATTGTTACAAGTGTGTAACAGCAAGAGAGGCAAAGACATTGGAGACAAGTGCAAGTATAATACTAATATGTGCTAGGCATGTGAATAGTTGTTCATCAGTATTATGCACTTGTGCAATTTGTCCTCCAGATAGCAATTTGCCTGTCCACATTCTGTTGCTAAGTAGTATTTGTACCTGTCCTTGTATATTTCTAACACTATATCTGTATGGGGAAAGAGGGAGATTGTTGTGTTCTCTTTATGTCAAAATACCGTGGAGAATCTCGTTATATGATGCTGTCCCTTTAAGGCGGTGATATTGTGAGAGAGTGCTCTGGTTTTTGGGCAGTGTTTGGCACAGCAATGAGAGCTGTGGTGTGAGAAGCTGACCCCTACGGGGCCACCAGCAAGAAACCTTCTGAGCAGTCTGGGCCATTGATGGGGTGTCGCTGCTACTGTGTCGTCCATGAGAGACAGTTTAGTTTTTTAATCCTCCACTACTGTGCCATTAGGATTCCACTAATGGCAGGGATATGACTGATTGGCAGTGAGTAGACCCGATGTACAGGGAAACTTTTAATATGGAAAGGACTTAATGCACGAGACTTCGGTTGAGGCTCTTCCGAAAGAACTTTAATTTTCTTCCTGTGTTTCCCGATTGTAGGACTTTAGAGGCACTGCGCAGCCTGAGCAAAAAGGCTAGGCAATTCTTCTGTTTGCCTTTCCTTGTGGGCCGGTCAAGGCCTCCTATTACAAGGTGTGATAAAAGTTCTATCGAGTTCAGCCTCTGCAAGATGCGCAAGGTGTCATCTTTCCAGAAGCTACCCATGTATCATAAGTTGGGTGGCTAGACCCAGGATTGAATACAAGGCAGATCGACATCGGCCGGCCACATCCCGATTTAGCATGGCCTGATTCGGCTCACGATAGCTTCATGGCCTTGGTCCCAGCTGTTAAGGATGGCAGGTGTGGGCCCACCGTGCCAACTTACCAGTTAGGCTTTGGACCAGAACAGACGTGGTTGGCCACTGACCCAGGCGGACAGAGGTACTGGGGCAAGACACTGTGAGACAGACTGACCTATGAGCAGGAGCAGTGCTAAGATACACCTAGTACAAGCAAGGACCAATGACACCAACCAGGCAACATCAGATGGAAATTCTCAACCTAGGCTAAACAGGGGAATGGGATGAGCCCTGCTTAGAAGCAGGGTTGGTGTCCTGATAAGAACAGTCCAGCAGTCTTCACCTTGGCACTAACTCTCCATGACAGGGCACAAGAGAGGTGCACAGATCACAGGACACACAGCAGTGCACAATATACACAGAACAGTACTGACTTACCACAGAGGCGAGAACGATACAAAGACAGGAAGGCAATGGACAAACGCACATAGAGAAAACCACTGGGCAAAGAACATGCAGGAACATCAGAAACAGAGGCCAAGCTAGGTGACTGTGAAAACAACACACAACAACACTAAGGCAATGAGGGAGGATTTTTAGCTAAATAGGGAAATAATTGCTCATGCCTTGCAGCTGAGCTGGGAGCGCTGAAGAGAGTAACCCCTGCATTGCTGGCAAGAGGTGTGCAGCAGTTCAAATTACAGAGGAAACAAGATGACGCCCACATCTGCTGGAAATAGCAGTAGGCAGGCAAGTCTAGGAAGCGAGCCTAATACCGTCAAACAAAGCTACTGTGACTACCATCAGAGCTGAGGCTTTCATGTAGATTGATTCTGCAGTGCCTGTCAGCCCTGATATACCGGTTGTACCCCTTCAATAAAGGGGACCTCAACCCTTACCACCACTAGGGCCCCTGTTGAATATCAGTAAGTAAGGCCATTGACAGTGATTTTTTTAAATAGATACATCCTTTTTTCTGTGATATCATTATAACAGTCAGAACTTTATATTTCTGATGCAGAATTTCAAATTCTCTGCATAGAAAATGATAAAATTCTCATCACTTATTTTTCCTTTTGGTGCTCGGTCTTAGAGGTCGTTATTACAGTAACCTGGGACGAAGAAGTAACAAAGCTGCCATTTTTATAATCTATGTAGCCATATTGTTTGTCATTGAGTCACCCAGGCTACATGGGAATGTACGCTTCCTGTTCTTTCCTAACTCCTCTTCACCTTGTAGCTCCTCCTCTTAGATTTTCAGCAATGTAGAGTCTGATCTATGTCAACCTAGGAGTAAAGTACTACACCAAAGATGTCCAACTTTTTGGCATCTCATTGAAAGAAGAAGAGTTGCCTTGGGAAACACATTTAATACACAAACACTAATGGAATGCATTGGAATTCGGCACGTGGATTTTGCCCATTGACAGGGCTAAAGCTATATATGAGTCACAGCAAAAACCGTGGCAGAAAGACGCAGTTTTTAGAGGTGGAATTCGCACATGTGAAAATTCCGCCATGTCTGTTTCAGAAAGAGATTATCAGTTGAGAATTAAAGGAGATGTCCCGCGCCGAAACGGGTTTTTTTTTTTTTTAAACCCCCCCCCCCGTTCGGCGCGAGACAACCCCGATGCAGGGGTTAAAAAAACCACCCGCACAGCGCTTACCTGAATCCCGGCGGTCCGGCGTCTTCATACTCACCTGCTGAAGATGGCCGCCGGGATCCTCTGTCTTCGTGGACCGCAGCTCTTCTGTGCGGTCCACTGCCGATTCCAGCCTCCTGATTGGCTGGAATCGGCACGTGACGGGGCGGAGCTACACAGAGCCGCTCTCTGGCACGAGCGGCTCCATAGAAGACTGCTGAAGACCCGGACTGCGCAAGCGCGGCTAATTTGGCCATCGGAGGCCAAAAATTAGTCGGCACCATGGAGACGAGGACGCTAGCAACGGAGCAGGTAAGTAAAAAACTTTTTATAACTTCTGTATGGCTCATAATTAATGCACAATGTATATTACAAAGTGCATTAATATGGCCATACAGAAGTGTATAGACCCACTTGCTGCCGCGGGACAACCCCTTTAAAGGGTAATATGGACAATAGGAAGGGTTGGATTTCACCCCTCCCCCCCCCCCCAACTAAATTTCAAACCCAGTTTCTCTAATATACCCTTGTTTCACAGTTACTACTTTGGGTTCAAATCTTGAAGTATGATATGACTATAAAATGGCATAGTAAGCTAAGTAGGCTTGAATAATCTTGCTGGTGGGCCGCTGTGGGTCTTATACACAGGGCGGTCAGCCCATGAGTGAATGGCCAACTTGCTCCTGTTGGCCATAGGCAATGGGTCGCAGGTTGGACACCCCTGCACTACACCATTTAGGTAAGGCCAAACTTATTCTCGTCTGTCACCGGCCTAAGACATAGGTTATGCATACCAATTACTGGAGACCTGCTTTAAATTTTAGTACAGAAACTAAAGAAAACCAGAATAGCGAATATTCTTCTGTAATACACCATAATTTTATTTTTGTGGTTCAGCTTTTATTTGGTCTCTTACTAATCTTGCTGCAAAAATTCTTAACGTGGCCATAAATCCCCCAAAAACCTCCTATCAATACCTCAACAAGGTTTGTTTTATATGAGGTGAAACATTTACATGCAATAAATATAGTCCTGTCTTCAATAAAATGGCGGTTGTCAATGAAGCTGAGGTTTTTCATGGTTGACCCGAGCCTTTATTGTAAAACGACCACGAATCCTGTAAACATGGAGGTGGAATGTGAAATGTTGGCCTAGAAGTCCGGTAGGACTTGCCATCTAGTTATATTTAGCCCATTTATAGACTAGTGTAAGTTATACCTGGTAAACCACTTCATGACTAATCGGCCATATATAGTCCTCCACCCACAAGCCATGATGTCACGTCACCGCCATCACCACACACCTTCCATTGAATCTGTGTTCATGAAGTGATTTCTGTTTGATTTGGATGCCGCCTGCACAGGCCCAGCCCAGGGTGGTGGATCAGGCTAGTCCAACGTGGTTTCCTCCATCATGTCTCCGTGTAAAGTTTTGCACCCTCAGAGTCCATTAGAGGTTTGACTGTTGAGTGCGTCTAGACACGAAGTGAGCGTTTCAAGAGTTTGTTTTTGCATGGTGTGTAAAATAAGTTTTGTTCATTCCAACAGACCCATTCGCCACACAGACGGTGGAGTGAGAGGAGAAAAAGGAAGACAGTTTGATTTACAAGGAATTTGATATATTTGTAGAACAAGGAGAACTTATATTACATTAGGGACATAGACTGAATGGACACTTTATTGGATACATCAACTGATTTGAGCTTCTCTCCATAGAAATTAGACCCGTGACTCTGGAGTGAGGATAAAATCAAGTGAAGTTTTCTGTGGATCAATTTAACCCTTTCGAATCCAATTTCTATCCTTGTTTTCCCAGGGGGCTTAGTCTTTTTCTGCCGGTATACAATGGCGCTATATGCTGGCTAAAGCCAGTACTGCATGAGGCGACATGTTGGATAGGCTCCGACAGTAAGAGAACCCTGACGGACGTCTTCCAACATCGGAGCTGTACAGCCTTAAATCATAATGTCTTCGGAGGTCAGACAGTGGATTGGAAAGGGTTAATTGTGAATCCACATTAGAATGGCATTAGAAGTTACTAGTGCCTCACAAGTTAATTCTATCCCCTTACTGCCCCCACTAATAAATAACGTCAACTTAGAGCTTCCACAAATAAAAGTACAGCCTAAGGCCTCCTTCCCACGAGCGTGACGGGCTCCGCCGCGTAATATTCCGCTGCGAAGCCCGTCACGGCGCCCCCCAGAGCCCCTATACTTACCTGCGGGAGATAGCGTGAAATCGCTTCCCCGCCCACCGCCGCCGCGTCACCGCCCGTCACCGCCCACTGCTGCCGCGTCACCAGCCGTGTCACGTGACGCGGCCGGGCGCGTCATATGACGTCATATGACGCGCGGCGGTGGGCGGGAAAGCGTTTTTTCACGCTATCTCCCGCTGGTTGCAGCGGGAGATAGCGTGAACGGACGGCTTCCATTGACTGCAATGGAAGCCGTCAGTGCGTACAGCCCGTCCTCACCCGCAGAAAATAGAGCATGCTGCGGGTGAGGACGGGAGAAATCGCGGTGCGTAATTCCGCGGTGGAATTACGCATCGTGAGCACTGAGCTATTAGGTTCAATAGAACCTAATAGCTGCGGGCAACGCAGCGGATTTTCGCCGCGAATTACGCGGCGGAAATCCGTTCGTGGGAAGGAGGCCTAAGTGTCCTATCAAATGAACAGACCCCCCTAAGTGCCATCACAGGTAACTAGTGCCCCCTTAGTGCCCCCACAAATAAACAACTCCACCAAAAGTTAGTAAGGCTTCCATAAAAATCTGGGCAGCGCTTGCCAACAATCCATGCCAATCGGTGAAGCCTCCTGAATACATGCATCTGCGAATGAGATAAAGCATTGGCCACTTGATTCTCTACACCAGGATCATGCTTTGCTCGAAACCAAATGTTTGGCTGAAGGCATTTCAAAACTAAATAACGCAATAAGGAAAGTACAGGCAAGGACGCCGGCGACAGGCTATTTACCGCCAAAACTGCTGCGGAGTTATCCGACCAAAATCAAATTTTTCTATTGGCCAATAGCCCACAACTCCATTGCCACCCCGATAGGGAACAATGTGATATTTTTTGTCAATCCCTGGTCTATCCAAAATTGAGGCCAGCGCTCTGAAGACCAACGATCACCCAGGATCGCACCGAAGCCACCACAGCAGCCGCATCCGTGAAGAGCTCGTAATCTACATTTTTTCTTCCTTCTCTTGACGGCATGGTTATCCATTAAACAACATAAAAAATTGTTGCCATGCCTGCAAATCCTCCCGCATGTTTCTAGTGGCTCGAATGAAATAATTTGGGTGCTGAATGCCCCTCATTGCTAAGGCTAACCAACGCAATAAAACCTGTCCCATCAGAATCACTCTACATGCAAAAACGAGTAGACCTAGCAGGGATTGCATTTGCGGAGTGTAACTTTTTTAGAAACTGCTACCATGGCAATACAAGCTGGGAACACAGTATTTTCTCCTCCGACAGCCTAAATACCATTTCCAGCGTATCGATCTCAATACCCAGAAATGCCAATTTATTCACGGGGCTTTCCATTTTTTCACCCACGATTGGAACCCTGAAAGACGCTGCTACCTCATAAAAATTATGTAACAAAAGGGAACACATATCTGAATCAGCCGGACTGACAAAAAGAAAATCATTTAAGTAATGGATGACTGATGAAAAACCCGATTTTTTTTTTTTGCAAACGACTCATTCCAAAAAGTAGCTAAATAGTTCAAAGTAAAAACACAAAATTGAGTAACCCATTGGTAAACACATATCTACGTATAAAAAAGGCCGTAGAAACGGCAACCTAACAGGTGAAAACAATCTGGGTGCACCAGCAGTAAACGGAAAGTCGACTCAACATCCGATTTAGCTAACAACACCCTCGGATCCGCTTGTCACACAAGCTGAGCCGCCATATTGAATGATATGTACGACACTGCGGCTGCGTCTTTTTCTATCCCGTCATTAAATGTCGCTGCGTGGAAAAGAAAGATGGTGAATCAGACAATATTTTCCAGCCTCCTTCTGCGGAACCAATCCAAGAGGGGACACATGGAAATTTTCATATGGTGGCTCCGAAAAAGGGCCAGCCATACGGCCCAATTCAACCTCCTTTGCCAATTTTTCTTTGACTATAACCGGATTTTCTAAAACCGAACGCAAATTATCAGACCGCATTAAGCCCGCCAAAAAATTGAAAGGGATAACTAAACCTTAAGCAAAGCCCTCAGCAAGGTACTTTGCATCCCATTTCCTGGAGTACTTTTCGAACCTCGGATGTATCGCGTGAATGCTCACTGGTGTCCTCAGAAGCAGCCGCCATCGGCAATATTGAAGGCTCTCTTTTTTTTTAAACACACTGCGGCATGATTTCCTCCAAATATCAATCCCACCTGCTGTTTCCTGACTCGGCTCCCCGGCTCCTGGCGCTGCGATCAGCGCGATGCGCCTGCTGGGAGGAGACATGGAGGTAATTTACCTGACCAGTAAGCATGCTTGTTCCGCCACTGCATGTTGTAGGGGGGTTTGCAGCTTACCTCTGACTGGGCCCGCCATCTCCCATTCTGCTGCCCGATACTGTGTGGCCTACTTCTTCTTGCCATACCGCACCCCTTATACACCGGCAGCTCCCTTTCTCAAGGCGCCATAAGGTCCTGTTCAGCATATGCCAGCGACTCTTGATCTCCACATGCTAGATGCTCTTGCCTCCTGATGTCTCCTCTTCTCTTTTTCTGCTACAGGAGGTAGATCAAGTCCCTTTCTTGTCCACTCTTTCAGTGAGGAGCCTCTTCAAATCTTATGCCATGTCTCCTGTACCCTACGACAACTGAAGGTGACTGTGTGTACCTCCCGCTGTCCAAGGAATAAGAGTTTGACACTCCCGTTTATCATCTGTTTTATAAAAAAAAAAACACCTCCTCTTACCCAAACCAATCACTAATGTGCCTTATTTAAATTTTAACCAGGGGAATTTTTTTTAACCCTTTAACCACCATGCAGTCCCAATCTCCTCATGGCTTGGTGATTACAGAAGTAACAGAAGATTATTAGAAAAAACAGTATGGTCAGTATTACCATACTGAGGGGAAAGAGAGAAGGTAATGGGGTGACTAATTGAGCAGCCCACTGCAGACAGGGGCCCATCTGGCATTTCTACCAGAATTATCAGATGCGCAATCTGGCCCTGTTACTATGCACAGATGGGCTACAATAGCAGATGACAAGTTTAAGCCCCACTGTGTCTAAGAGAAACAGAAAGATGAGACTCAAGGGGGCAAAAGAGCACAAACATTGTATCACTGAACAGCTCAAAAACATCACCTAGTCAGATGAATCTAGATTTCTGTTGCACCATGTGATGTGAGGTTCAGAATTTTGAGCAAGCAGCATGAATCGATGACCCCTTCCTGTCAGGCTGGTAAAGGTGGAGTATTGGTGTGAGGAAGGTTTTTTCTGGCACACCCTGGGCCCCCTGATGATGCCTGTGAATGGACGCCATGATGATTTGCTGTGATTCAGAAGGTGAAATGAGTTGCAAGAAGCTACCAGATGAGAGTTTCTTATACAGTGGCCATTTAGATACATAGACTTGAAGGGTTTTTGTCAAAAATTTGGATCCCCTCTTGATATAGCTTTGGGTCCCTGTACTGTCTTTGCTGTCATATATTAAGATCCTGATTGAGGTTTTGCTGCTCTCCGCTCCTAACTGCACAAGCAGAGTAAATGCTTATGTACGACTGATTTCTGCAAATCACCGTCAAACCTTATAACAAGCCTTGGAACAATGACTCAGAATATGAACCAACCAAAGGTGGGTCAGAATGTGGGTCATGAAGGGTATCGTTTCTCCTTACGGAGAGCTTTTAGAAGGTTTCAGGAGACTCATAAGGCTATGCATGTTCCTCTGGGAAATTTATGCAAATGAGAAGATGGAACAATACCTCTACAGCGCCACCTATTGGAAGGCAGAATTTCTGCAAGTCACTGTCAGACTTTTAAAACAAGTCTTGTAACAATGATTGACAGTCTGTCTGTACATGATTATGCTTTCTGTCTGGAGAAGACTATGGATTCGACTTATATTCCTAGTCATTGTTACAAGGCTTGTAAAAGGGCCTGACTTTGACTTGTAGGAATGCTGCCTTCCAATAGGGATTGTTTTATCTTCCATTTGCATAAATTACCCAGAGGAGCCTGCATGGCCTTATAAGTCTCCTCACACCTTCTAGGTGCTCTCCCTAAGGAAAAACGATACCTTTCCTGCTCATGCACAGAATTGTATCCAGTCCCTCTTAAAGGGGTTGTCCCGCGGCAGCAAGTGGGTCTATACACTTCTGTATGGCCATATTAATGCACTTTGTAATGTACATTGTGCATTAATTATGAGCCATACAGAAGTTATAAGAAGTTTTTCACTTACCTGCTCCGTTGCTAGCGTCCTCGTTTCCATGGAGCCGACTAATTTTCGCCGTCTAATGGCCAAATTAGCCGCGCTTGCGCAGTCCGGGTCTTCTTCTTTTCTCAATGGGGCCGCTCGTGCAGGATGCCGGCTCCGTGTAGCTCCGCCCCGTCACGTGCCGATTCCAGCCAATCAGGAGACTGGAATCGGCAATGGACCGCACAGAAGCCCTGCGGTCCACCGAGGAAGAAGATCCCGGCGGCCATCTTCAACCGATAAGTAAGAAGTCACCGGAGCGCGGGGATTCAGGTAAGCGCTGTGCGGTTTTTTTTTTAAGTCCCTGCATCGGGGTTGTCTCGCGCCGAACGGGGGGGGGGGGGGTGAAAAAAAACAAAAAACAGTTTCGGTGCGGGACAACCCCTTTAATGCATCGGCATCTGCTATGCTAGGAAAGGCTGAGCTGAGCTGTATCTGGACCCTGACATATTTCACTCCACCTTGTTATCATCACTATAAAGAGAAGTTTTTGGATTCCACATGACAGACCCCAGCATGCGATCACCTTCACTACCATGGTGCTCATCATTTTCCTAAGCCCTCCTGCCCGCTGCAGCGCGCTCGTCTGGGTCAGGTATTTATGTGTTTGTTTTCACTGTTTCTCTTTCATTGTATCTCTCGTATAATTGTATTTTATTGCAGTCCCTTTCTGGCTGTCAGTCCTTCTCGCTCTATACGGATACTGTGTGCTTTGGCACACGTTCCGGTCTGGACTGCTGCACTGCAGGATATTACACCTGGCGGAAACACAAAGTCTACCAGTTCTTGGAATTCGGAATGACTGGGAGAGGGCTGATTAGGTGGACTTTCAGCATACACCAAATAACAATGTACTGGAATAGTGCACCAGCTTACGTTACACTCAAAATCCCCGGCTCTGTGCAAAGTAGAACATCTGGATTTACATTAACACTGTGACTGCCAGAAGCAGGGTGTAGCTATAGGGGGTGTAGAGCTAGCAGTCACCCTGATGCCTAAGGGAGCCCAATTAGCCCTTTTGCCACATTAGAATACAACACTATTATAATTGGCATGCGATAGGCGCTACATATTTTCCATTAGGGTTAAGCAAGCTGAGCCCACTCTATACATGGCGGGTGTTGGCTGTCTTTATCAGCACAACTGCCAGAATCTGAGATAACCCTGATTGCAGCTTTTAAAGGGATTTTCCAGGCATCATTAGTTATTTGCTGGGGATCCGCTGCTCAGAATGCCCTGCGATGAGCTGATCGCCCTACTGTCACGCTGTCATTTGGGAGTGGAAGTGCCATAGTTGGCTTCACTGCTATTTAAATCAATGGGAGTTGAAGCTGGCTATTACACTTCTGGTACATCCGCCTCCGAAATTTGGGTCAGACACAGAATATAATAACCACTCCAGCTTCCATTGATTTCAATGGGAGTGAAGCCAGCTATGGCACTTCGGCTCCTGTCTCCTATGACAATGTGCAGCCCCGCTGCACTGAAAGTGGGCTGGGCGATAACCTCATCTCTGGGGTACTAAGCTGCAGATCCCTAGCGATTACCTATTGATGACCTACCCTAAGAATAGGTTATCAATATTTTTTGCCTACAAAACCCATTTAACCATCAAGATGGCCTAACAGAGGGAGGGGGCTCCCTCTGTCCCCAAACCATGGGGCGCTGTTTAGGTGAAATGGCAGCCTGAGACCTTGTGCCATGTATTTCTGTCTTTTAAGCCATGCCTATGGCAGAGCTTAGTAGAATGCCTGCAGAAATGCAATATGTTGCAATAATGGGGTATTGCAGTATATTCTATAAGTGATTGTACTTTCAAGATGCCTATTTGGACTAAGAAAAGTAAAAATAATATTAATAAAGTTTTAGAAAAATCTTGTACTAGTCTTTACATAAAAAGAAATAGTATTTCTGCATCCATTAAAGTAATTTATTAAAATATCATATTATTAACCCCACACGGTGAACGCCATCAGAAAAGTAATACACAATTCCAGAATTGTGCTTTTTTAGGTCACCCTATCACAAGAAAAACACTGAATAAAAAGTGATTAAAAAGTCATATGTATCCCAAAACGGTACTAATAAAAACTGCAGGTTGCCCAGCAAAAAAGAACCTTTACACAGCTGCATTGATGGAAAGTTAAAAATCAATTATGAGGGTAAAGGAAAAAATGGCGACAGGAGGATTTTTTAAAAAAGGGTATTTCATTTTTTGAGCAGTACCACAAAAAAAACTATAAATTTGGTATTTCCAGAATCACACTGACTCACATAATAAAGATAACATAATTTTACCACACTGTAAGGGCTGTTAAAACAACGACCTCCCCTCAAAAAAAAATGGCGAAATTGCATTTTCTTTCCATTTCACCCACTTAGAAACCTTTAAAAGTTTTCCAATACATTATATGGTATGTTCAATGATACCATAGAGAATCACAACTTGTCCTGCAAAAAACAAGTCCTCATGTAGCTATGTCCTTTAAAAGCAGAGAGAGAGAAAAGAGGGCTGCATCTGGAAGGGGTTACAGGGAGATTGCAGAATTAGGATAGACCATCAATATGTGATTATTAAGAGTCTCACACATGGGACCCCACAAATCAGTAAAACAAATAGCAGACCTCTCACTGTAATAGTTGACACAGTGACACCCATATACGAGTGGCCGTGTCTGGCACATCTGTATTAATGTCAATGGAGAAGAGTCTTGGTGTTCCCGCCTTTACTGAATTCGCAAGCGCACCACCACAGAACCAGACGTTCCCGTCCGGGTGCTTCCATACGCATGCGCAACTGCATTCCAACTCCTGAGGGATCAGAAGTCTGATCTGTCTAATCTCCGAGCATCTTATTGCATTTATAGAAAGAAGAAAAGTATATATAAGAAACAAATTTCATAACCCGAATATTAAGAGTGAATCGGAGTAGAAAATGATAAAATGATGAGTTAAAACCCTAAAGTGTATTCAAACTTATGGATGAAATTACTTTGTGTCTCAGAGAAATAAAAGGAAATAAAAATAGTAACGAAAATGAAGGGGGTCCCTATAGGCATAAAACCGCTACACAAAGAGGAACTGTACACAAATAATTAAATCACCATATGAGGCAAAATAATAAAGAAAAAATGGAATGATGAAAGAAGATATAAAACAATGCAAGATAAGATACATAAAATATAAATGTATCAAAAGGGAATATTGCAGGTACATAGAAGAGATATACAGTGGGTGTACTAAAGCCCCACAGAGAGTAAGTTGGCCTGATACGGGATATGTTCACGTGTCAGATAGCTCAGGGTATCTCAGAATAACAAAATATTGGACCACCCCTTAGGGCACCCCTGAAATTAGATAACATTAGATAACATAGACCTATTCCCAGATGTCTACTGAGTTAAACCCATGAGATCTTCAGAAATTTCCAGTTTCAAGCCTACTTACATTAGAGAGTGCTGAACATTCCTCCAGCAGCTGCACCAGATGTGTATGTAGAGATTGGGCACTATGGCTTGTGGACATTACAACCCCCCGAACCACTGAGATCCAAGTACTTGTCTTCCCCCTTCCCTTCATCCTATTCCCTGACTCTTGGGTGAATGTACCACCTTTTTATTGGTACTGCAGTTTCATGGCATGCATCCCATTTTAAATCAATATCTATCTATCTATCTATCTATCTATCTATCTATCTATCTATGTCATATCTATCTATCTAATATCTATCTATCTAATATCTATCTATCTATCTTCTATCTATCTCACATCTATCTATCTATCTATCTATCTATCTATCTATCTATCTATGTCATATCTATCTATCTATCTATCTATCTATGTCATATCTATCTATCTATCTATCTATCTATCTATCTATCTATCTATCTAATATCTATCTATCTAATATCTATCTATCTTCTATCTATCTCACATCTATCTATCTATCTATCTATCTATATATCTATCTATCTATCTATCTTCTATCTATCTCACATCTATCTATCTATCTATCTATCTATCTATCTATGTCATATCTATCTATCTATCTATCTATCTATGTCATATCTATCTATCTATCTATCTATCTATCTAATATCTATCTATCTAATATCTATCTATCTATCTTCTATCTATCTCACATCTATCTATCTATCTCTCTCATATCTATCTATCTATCTATCTAATATCTATCTATCTAATATCTATCTATCTATCTTCTATCTATCTCACATCTATCTATCTATCTCTCTCATATCTATCTATCTATCTATCTATCTATCTATCTAACTATCTATCTCACATCAATCATCTATCTATCTCATATCTATCTATCTATCTATCTATCTATCTATCTATCTATCTATCTATCGTGACAACTTGGGGACTGTTAGCTCATTGGATTGCCATCTTTCCTCCACCAGATTGATGGTCTCATACCAGTAAAGCACGTCCAGGCCAGAAGTTTGTTACAAACTAAACAAATCCATCCTTTATTGTGGTGATTTAACAGAACTCATAGCTCAGCCTTCACACTGTTGGTTTTCATCACAGTGTACACGAAGATATACAATTCCCTGGCCGTCTGGCCACTACATAACATAGACTTTGCATTGTCTATAATACAAGCCTAGTGCCTCCAACATACAACATAATGTCTGTGTCTTATACCCATCAGGCTGTCAGTCTAGGCGCCGTATATCCCTGTCAGACTCGTGGCTTTCCCAGGTAGCGGGTGTTTCACATAGGACCAACACTTGGTCTCCACTGGACCTCCCAATGACCCTCTAGGAAATACAGAACTCAGCAAGAAAGGAAATTCTATGTATATAGTGTATGTGTGTGACAGCAGACCTGTGAAAGACCATTTATAACATGGCAGGCTCAAATACAGGGGCTTGACTCTAGTATACCACAAAATAATGTACCAGGTCTACACAGTGATTACAGTTGCCTCCAGTGATCACAGGTGCCATCCTCTGTGACTGGAGTTATCCATTTCTGTCTTTATTTTCTCTCTAGGCCCAGACTGCCATGACGCTTTCTTCCAGCTGTGACTCATCTCTGTAAACTCTCTGCATCCTTACAATACCTCTAATGCCCCTCTCAGTTTTCTCCATACTACTAATGCTCAAGCTGTGACTCCACAAAATAATAATGCACTCTCTATGGCCCCTCAAAGTAATAATGTGCCATCTGTGGCCTTGCAAAATAATAGTGCCCTCACTGTGACCTCACAAAGTAATAGTGACACTTTATGTAGTCCCACAAATTAGTATTGCACACTCTGTGGCCTCACAAAGTAATAGTGCCCCTCTGTGCCTCTCAAAGTAGAACTGCCCCTTTAGTGGATCCGCAAAGCTATAGTGCCCCTATTGGTGGTCCCACAAATTAATAGTGCCCTCTCTGTGTGTCTCTCTCTTCCTCCTCTAAACAGAAACAGAACTGTCCTGTTAACTTAGTACTCTGCGCTGCTCCATGCAGCACATAGCCTAACTTTGTACTGTACACTGCCCCAGATTTGGGCTATGGACTGTACAAAGAATTCACAGCGATATGTGTAATCTATATAGTATACGTAAGGCCCTTCACAGATATAGACTAAAAACAGAAGACTTTATTGAGAGTTATTAAGAATATGGGCTAGCACAAAGACACTTACGAACAACAACAACAGGACAAAGATTCTGGTACCATGCTAAGTCGTCAATTATTTCATAAACACTGCAGGGGCGAGCCCAAAAAGGGGTATTCATGTACGATGGATGGGAACACAGATCGAGATAGCAATCATATACAAATAAGAACTAGATATAGAACCTCGTTGGTCCTGAGATACAATATTATTGCCCCCTTATTTCATGATTCACAGTCATGGCCCAGAGATTAGCCGATAAGGTATTTGACTATGCAATGTGTGAGTACACTGTACAACCCATGATTTTACTATCGGGTATTCTGTTTAGATATTAGACTCCGGTATTTAACTCATCGATATTTAACTTCGGTAGTCTGCTTTTTACTGTCTGATGTTTAACACAGATCTCTAACTTCGGTAATCAACTCGCTAGTAGAGATGAGTGAGCACCCAAACGCTCGGGTCCGCGTTATTCGAGTCGAGCTTTTCGTAAAATTCGAGAGCTCTACTCGAGTAACGAACCCCATTGACTACAAAGGGAGACTCGAGCAGGGAGGAGCCAAAAGCTGGGGCGGCGTCGAACACGATTTGATGATCGTTCGAGTAACAAGCACCATCGAATACGCTAATACTCGAACGAGCATCAAGCTCGCCAGAGTCTGTTCGCTCAACTCTACTCGCTAGTATTTGATACCGGTAATCTGCTCTGCTCGGCGCGTTTCCCTGTTCTTATAAAGGACAGTTCATCAGGAGCTAAACGCTCAATCGGCCAGAGGTTATTTAGTGTATCTTCCAAATTTTAGAGATTGCATTCAATAGATACTGTCATGTGTTGCTTAATGAACATATTGCATCGACACCCTATTCACGGGGGTTCATGCTCTTAGACATATCAGAGAATATTGCTTGCATAGCATAGGCGCCTCATACAATTGAGACGCCATAATGTGTCTAATTGCATCGAGTGCTATCAGTGTGCAAGTCGCACATCATATAGTATCCCTTTAATAAGGGGTTATACTAGGCACCGGACTTAAAGTGACATATCTAGTCACCGATAAAGTTTATCGTATTATCGGTAAGTCTTTACTATGTAGTTTGTATATAGGCCACTCTACAACGAAGGCGGAGTGAACCCTAGCTGGCTCCCTAGATGCTATCCGTATGTAAATCATACGCCGTGTAGTGTCCCTATAATAAGGGGTTATACTAGGCACCGGACTTGAAGTGACATAACAGGTCACCAATATAGTTTATCAGGCTCCCAGCTAGTCCTAACTATGTAGTTCGTATATAGGTCACTCCAGGGGCGTAACTAAAGGCTCAGGGGCCCTGATGCAAAGGGTGAGCTCGGGCCCCCCCTCTATCTGTATCTGTACCCGTACCCATACCTAAACCATGCTGCACAGAGGCATAACTTGAAGCTTCTGGGCCCCAATGCAAAACCTGTAACAGGGCCCCCAACTATAATGCTTTATTCATAGTACTGGGCTCCCTATATGGAGAAGAGAGGCCTTATGGGCCCCCTAAGACTCCTGGGCCCGGGTTCAACCGCATCCCCTGCACCCTCTATAGTTACGCCCCTGGGTCACTCTACAACGAAGGCAGAGTGATCACTAACTAGCTTACTAAGTCCGGAGATAGGGTAGCCAGAGAATAGAAGATGGAAGCAAAGAATAATAAAGGATAGCCCCTGTGGCTCTGATGGTCAGCGACAGGTATATGAGCTCAAAGGTGTTCAGTCCCAGTATTTAAAGGTTGAAAGGACCTCCCATAAAAGGTGTATTTATCATGTCGGCCTATTAGAGATCCTGTGGGAGTGATCAAGGTTAGGAGGGGACCGCACAGGCACAGTCCCTCGGCGATAATCCGCTTTGGGACGAGTTAAATACCATACTTACAACCTGGGCAAACAGTCAGAGATTGGAGGCAGCTGTTGGTAACCTCCGATTGTCAAGGGAGATACCTGATCATGAGTGTGGCCTCAGAATAGCGGATCAGTCCGCGGTACATGGTGGAACGCAAGCGCCTCGGCGTCATGACGTCACGGCGCTAGTCAATTGACCGCGATCCGGTGGGGTGCGAGCGCGTCGGCGTCATGATGCGTCCTAGCGTCGAGGCCGCTAGCTTCACGGTATTCATTCAGAGGGCCCTGGTGTGGGTGGGGCTACGTGTGTGCCACCTACCCACTACTATCCCTATTGAGGAAAAGTCATAGCAAAGATGGTCACGTGAGTGCGGATAAACAGGTAGATGGTACAAGGTACCAAGGGAGTTCAGTATCACGAACAATCATTCAACAGGCCAAAAAGATGGGAACAATAGGTGCAAATTTTACATGATATCTCTCATCCATTATTTGTGCAGAATAGACAGATCTATCATCATGGGAGGATCACAATTTTGGATAGAGAGCTCATTAACCTCAATGTGCGAGCCCAATAGGTATAGAATATTTTTAAGATATAATGATAGGGAGGGATTAGAACCATATATATATGCAGGAGTATCACAGCATTATCAGGGGATTAAGCATACAAGCTCAGAGATGGGTTCAGAGAAAACAGTTGAAATTGAGATTGGCATTTAGGCCACTTGGAGCTACCGTGTCTAATCTGAATATCCATGAAGCTTCTTTTTGGAGTAGTTTTTTGTCGATGTTTCCACATCGGACATTAGGACGGAGAACTTCAACTCCCTGAAATTTAAGGGAGTTCATATCTCCGTTATGTACTGTCCAGAAATGGTCTGCCAATGGCGTGGATTTGTGGCGTTGGATGTTCCCCACATGTGCAAGAATACGTCGACGAAATTGTTGGATTGTTTTTCCGATGTAGTTTTTGGGACACGGGCATGAAGCCAAGTAAATAACGTTCCTCGTTCTGCAATTAATGAAACGGTTTTCATAGATCTTATTAGTGCTAGCTCTTTTAAAAGATTTACTTTTATGGATGAATGGACAGGCCACGCACCCGTGACAAGGGTATGTGCCTGATGGTTCCTCTGAATCAAGCCAAGTCTCACTGATCATTGAGGGTGCCAATGAGCATTATTGGAATATGCTAACAGAAGACACTGACCTGGCAGTTTTATGCGGTAAAAATGCCACGATTTCGAGCTGCATTTTCTGAACGCATGTGTGAGAGTGGCCTTAGGGTGTGTTCATGTTTTTTGTTGAACTTTTCAACCACGATTAAGAAAAACACATTTAAAAAACTGCATGCATTTTTAAGAAACTGTATACACTACTAAAAACAGCATGTGTTTTTGATGCCTTTTTTTAATTGTGTGTAAAGTGTACAAATATATACAAGGAGATGTATTACATATATCAACCGTAGATAGAAAGATAGATAGATAGAGACAAACAGATGAAAGAGAAAGAGATAGATAGATAGATAGCGATAGAGAGACAGATAGTCAGACAGACAGATACATACATACCCTAGACCACTTCTCTGTGTGAGAGCAGCAGGGCAGGGGCCTCCGTACACTGTCAGTATTAGCAGCAGGCTGATGACATCACCCTGCTCAGCTCCCTGCTGTGTATCTGCCATCTGCTTTCTGCCTCCCTCCTCCTCCTCCCTTCTTCTCCTGTGTTTTGGCTGGTTGCTCTGTTTGCTGCACCACAGCAATCATGCCGCTGGCAGTGCGACCAGCAGGGAATGCACTGTATGTGCACTTGTATATGGTGGAGGGCGGCTCTGGGCCCCCTCAGCGCAGGGGCCGGGTCATCATTGTGACCCCGGTGACTTCTGATGGTATGCCTATGCTTCTTGGTTTCTATCTGACTAGGATTATTGACAATGTGGATCTCCTAGGTCCACAAATATAGCAGTGGTTGCAACCTTGGCAACATTTATAGGTTACCTTTCCATAGCCTCTATTTATTTCATGTCTTTGCAGCCACCTCACCATTGACAGGCCTTTACTGGTAAATTAGTCATAGTGGAGAATGCCAACAAATAGCTCTTTCTCTTTAAAGGACCCAAGACATCCATGAGTTAGATGGACAGTTCACTGATTTCAATGGGAACTGTGTAATGTTCTACTTTCCCTGTGATGTCACTGCCGGGAAATCCAACAGTTTTTGCCCGGTTCCATCACAAATTACTGCTGCTATTTGGTCTCAGTGGCAGGACAACCTGTGATCTACTTATTTTCAAGTCCCCTTCTAAGAAAAAAGATTGTCAACAGTGGTCAACCCCTTTAACTAGTAGAATCCTTGAAAAACTACCCTAATGACCACAAATATTCAGTATATTATACATTAAATCTATGTTAAGTCTATAAGGCCAGTACGGTATCACCTGATGGTCATTTTAGAGACTGGAGCTTTTCAGGCCTCTAATCTAAGACATAAAGACTATAGCAATTGCAGATTAATGAATTTAACAGTTAGAAGGAAACTGAAATCTGAGTGTATGAACTGGCAGTAGTATGGGCCAGATAAAAGGTTCCTTCCAGGAATCTAGAAGATGCAAGCTTTGCCCAGTCATGAAACT